>NC_061095.1:17269182-17351682 GCF_015104395.2 Macrobrachium nipponense | reverse complement strand
AATGGAGCTGATGTAGACGTTATTTCACCCCGTAATGTATCATTTATCTTTAAAATAAGAAAATCTTAATTCTTACGTACAGTTTAGTTTGATATACACTTAAAATATTTTAGCATTTAGTTTCCCACTAAAATTCATTGTAATGGATCGTAAAACTCTCTCTCTGCTATATTTTAAATTGTTCACCCATTACAACTTTCGTTTGCCACTTTCTTTCCCCACTAAAACTTTTACAACACGGTTTTGAAAAAAAGAATAGTGTCCCCCTTGTTTTCACAGAATAGACTTTAATAGACTTTGGTGGGGGCGTCTAATCATGTTTATTGGCGATGTTTTAATCCAACAGAAGTCCGGGCTGGCATGAGGATTGTATCACGTGCAGGCTATGGGTTTTATGGTTCCTGGCCTTGTTTTCCTGTTTTTTTTTTTTCCCTCCGACCCGTTTTATGGCCTTCCCGTGTACAATTAGTGAGAGGGAGAATGGTTAGGGGTCAGGGTTTTAATCCCTTTTAATTACGAGATCTTAATCCCGTCCGTTGGAAGATGTATGGGCGAGCCCTGACTGTATAATATGGCTTATTTCTTCGACGTGGGACTTGATGGCCGTTTTGTAATTTTTAGTTCCTACCTTGACTCATCCCTCAGCGGGAGGGTGTTAGTCTCTCTCTCTCTCTCTCTCTCTCTCTCTCTCTCTTCTCTCTCTGTCTCTCTCACACTCTCTCTCTCGTTCCTCTCTTCTTCTCTCTCTCTTCTCTCTTCTACTCTTCGTCTAGCATTATACTTTGGCTTCATATTCGGTCCATGAATTTATATCTATGTCTCATTTCAATGGTCTCTATCAACATCTGAAGTTTTACATTCTAACTTCATCTGTCCCCCCAGGCCCCCCCCCCCCTTCCCTGACACCTGACACCCCCTCATCCTACCTTGACACCCCTGACACTTCCCAGATACCTCCTTCCTTGACACACCCTCCCCCTTCCCTGACACTTGGCACCTCCTTCATTGATACCTGACACAACCTCGTCTTCCTTCCTTGAACTCCCTTTCTTGAGATCTGACACCTCCCTCCTCCTCCTCCTCCCTTGACAACACCTTCCTTGACACTCCCCCTTCTCTGACACCTCCCTCCTCCTCCTTCCCTGATACCCCTCCTTCCTTGACACTCCCCTTCTTTGACATCTCCCTCCCTGACACCACCTTCCTTGACGCCCCCGAAATCCAGACCCATTACCCTTGCATCGACGCCTCTCCCTCCCCCTTCCCCAGCCTTCCCCAGCCTTCCCCCTTCCCCAGCCCTCCCCCTTCCCCTAGCCATTTGCACCCTCTGAAGGTCCCTGTAATCCTTGGGACGTTCATCTCCAATCCGGGAGCAAGTTAGGGTCCCACAATAATCTCCGTCACATTGTTTTAGAATCCGCCGTAATTGCCTTCCTGTTACCGCCAATCCATCTCGCCTGACGGGCCCTGGGATTACCGGATTGGTTCGGGGATTAGCGGACTGGTGGTCGAGGATTGGCTCCGGTCGTTTACATATTGACTTGGTCGCGGGAGATTGGGGCAAGTCGCTTTTTTTGTGGGGGCGGGTTAAGGGGGCGTGTTTGTTGGGGGCGACGGAAGGAAGGGAGGGTCGCTTGAATAAGGGAGCTTGAGTGGGTGGATGAATGGAAGAGAGAGAGAGAGAGAGAGAGAGAGAGAGAGAGAGAGAGAGAGAGAGAGAGAGAAGAGAGAGGTAAGAAGTGATGTACAATGATAATTAAGATAAAGAGATATGTCATGGTCGACAACTTCAGATAACAAGAGAAGGAAGTGGATAACAGAAAAAGTTATCAAGGTTATTGATGCACTAAATCCTGAATAAAAAAACAAACAAACAAACATCAAGGGGACTTTGAGGTCATAGTGAATACCGGTATTATATTGATTCAGATGCTTATAACAGGATTAAAATTTTCCATTGTAGAATCCTGTATAGTTGAAATCTATATATATATATATATATATATATAGATATATCTATATATATATATATATATATATTTAATTTTGTGTGCCACTATATTTTCAAACAAACAAACGTCCTTAGGTGCATAAAACCTGCCATTCTAAGGATATCATTAATTATTTCAAATCCCTTTTTTCCCAAGGACATTCTCCGACCCCTAAGCAATCCCAGAATGTTTTTAAGACATGTGTGATGTCGCCGTGTTTGCGGACCAAATAATTTCGCTCCGTCTTCACTTTCACTAAATAGTTCCATTTTATGTGTTGTCTTGTTTCAACAGAGGGTCATTTGCATCTTTAATGGCCGATGACCTTGGAGCGAAACATGACCTCGTATTTGGTGCAGTTTTTTTTTTTTTTTTTTTTTTGTGGGGGTGAGGTCATAGCTTTCGAGATAAGTTCTGTAAGAAGCTGTTTGTGTTTATATGATAGAGAAGTCACCAAGGGTAAATTTTAAACATAAACAAACTATTTCTTTAAAACGAGAATAATAAAAAGGCCTTTGAAACGAAGGGTATACTTAAAATAGGATATAAACAAATACATACCATCCTCTAAAAGGAGGATAAGTAAGACCTAGACACGAAAGATATTCTTAAAATAGGATGTAAACATAAACAAACTCCTGTAAAAAATAAATAAATAAATAACAACCTTGAGAAGGATATACTTGAAATAGGATGCAAACATTAACAACCTCGTCCTGTAAAAGTAAAACTAGAAAAAAAAAAGACCTTGAACCGAAGAATATACCAAAGTCATCAAAAATCACCATTTACCCAACTTTTTTTTTTTTTTTTTTTTTTTTTAGTCGAATCGAAATGCTCCTTGATAAAGACGCAATCCGGTGTTTACCGAGCGGCGTTCTTCACGTCGAGAGCTGACGGGAAGACAAACACGCATTTATTATTTAAAAGGGCCACTGCACCCACTCGGCACAGTTCACTACAACCTAAACCAACAGCGGACCATTTGGGAAATTGGAGCGCCCCCCCCCCCCCCCCTCCACATCACACACACACACACACACACACACACACACACACACACACACACCCACACACGCCATTACGATTCTGTCTTCGGCTGCTGCTGCTGCTTCTGCTTCTGCTAGAGTGGCTGGAATGAACGGAACCTCGCCACGAAACGCTGCTCCAGGAATAGATGTTTCAGATGAGCTCGAAGAGTTTCTCTCTCTCTCTCTATCTCTGTGAAATTACTGCTTGATTAGTGTGCATACCTTCTCTGCTGCAGGCAATTGCTTGACACGATCCAGCAGGAAATATTACTTTGAACGCGAATGGAAGACAGTAATTACTGCGCAAATAAAACGTTTAGTATGGCTGTTGTTTGTTTCACGAGTTGACATTATGCATTATCTCTCTCTCTCTTATCATGCTTTTAGGGGTTGATATTGATCGTGCCTTTAGGTTATAATATGACTCGATTATTGTCATATGAAACATTTTAGGGAGTAGATAAGTTAAGAAGTTAAAGTTGGTCTGTTCAAGTACATTAAATTAATGTACTTGATTGCTTACGAAAAATAGATAGCATTGTGTTTACAAAAAGACACATCAAGAGATCTTACTCCATTTAATACAATTTAGCAACGTTATCAGAAGAAACTTGGGATGAACTCCAACACCGACACATCAATTTACTCCCTTGCTTTAGGCGTTACTTACTTAAGGATCTTTACAGCAACCCTTCGGGCCCATAGCTGCAATCCCTTTCATTCCCTTTTTACTGAACCCCTGTTCATAGTCTCTTTCATCTCACTTTCTACATCTGTTTCGTTGTGCAACTGCGAAGCCTTTAAAACATGTCTACCCTTAATTTCCCTCTCTGAATGACTTCATAGGTCCCAGCGCTTGGCCTTTGGCTTAAATTTTTTATTCGAGTTCTATAAATTTACCCAAACGAGATCACTAACTTGATCTCCATCAACAGAAAGAAAAAAAGAAAGTCACAAAAATTTATTACTCTATATTTTAACGGACCATTGCATCCAGCCGTATCCTCTGGCTGTACGAAATCAGCGAGCGCAGCTTCGTAGCCTTCCATTACGTGAAAGGAAAGTGTCACGGTTGAGTAAAAACATACAAAAAACGTATAAAAAAAAAAACGTATAAGGTGAAATGATTCGCCCATCGGGAACTTCGTGAACGTTGTCACGCGAAATCTATACGTAATTGAAATCGCATTTAACGGACGTTCGCGGGCGTGAATAGCGGTCCTGTGTGGTTCTCCGTGATTGATTGGGCGTTGTCATTGATCGTGCATGCTGAGGGAGGAAAAGCTCTCTCTCTCTCTCTCTCTCGTGTTGTCTGTGCTTGCAATCACAGATTTAAAACGTTTGCGAGTAACAAATTGATCGCTCGCGTGGGAGAAAAACGCTCTGTTATTGCCTGTGATTGCGATCAAAGATTTAATGTTTACAGAAAGCAAATAGATCGGTATTTACTTTGTTATTAGAGAAAAATATGTTGTCAGTGTTTTGTAAGGGATTTGAAAATCATAATTAACATTTTCAGTTATATCCAAGAAAAAATTACTTTTATTGTCTGTGATTGCAGTCACAGATTTAACATTTAACAAATGTCAAATTGATAGTTATTTACTTAGTAATGAGAGACAAGATATTATCAGCACTGTATATGAGATTAAAAAGCCTTATTTAAGGTTTTCAATTATATATAAACTTGCTTATGAACTTTTAGCGTCATAGAAAAAAAAAATATACAGTGTCCCATATATTACTTGTGCAGTTTTATGTATTACTTCCTACTTCTGTCAAGTCCTAAGATTAGCCTGTATAAAGAGCGCCTCAGTGGCGTGGTCGGTTTGGCCTTGGACTACCACCTCGGTAGCCGCGAGTTCGATTCTCGGGCATTCCATTGAGGAGTCAGAAATGTTTAGTATTTCTGGTGGTAGAAGTTCACTTTAGACGTGGTTCGGAAGTCACGTGAAGCCGTTGGTCCCGTTGCTGAATAACCATACTGGTTCCATGCGACGTAAGAAAAACACCATACGAACAAAAAATATACAAACCCTGTATAAAGTCTCAAGTCTCATGTATTTACCTGTGAGTGCTTTTTTGAAGTATCGTATAAAAAAAAAAAAAGAATGATGAAAAGCGATCAAAATCAACCCATCCATATAACCATTCGACTCGCATGACGGATGGCCATTGTGACCACCGCTAGATAATCACGGCCATTATTAAGCATCAGATGAGGAGTCGTGCTCTTTTGAACGGGGAATCGATGCTTAAACGACCGGTGTTGACATCGGATCCATTGTGCGCATGCGTCCGAAAGCAGCTGCTGCCGCGGCTTTTGTCATCGCCTCGTCGCCGACCGTGGAATTACGGGGATTGTAAATTGTCAAAATCGACTGAAAACGCTGTCATTATTTTCTCGTTTGGTGACACTTCGGAATGCTCGAGTTTTTCTGTATGTGTGTTTTGTGTGTTTGGTGTTTTTTTGTTTTTTTGTTTTTGTTTTGTTTATTTCCAATCGCTTGATTCCTCTCTGCAGTTGAGTATATCTAGTTTCTAAGTTGAGGATAGTTCGGAATGCTCGAGTTTCTGTGTATGTTTTTTTTATACTTTCCATTCGCTTGATTCATCCCTGCAATTGTGTATATAGTTTCAAAGTGAATAGATTTTACCTGAGTACAAAATTAGGTCAATTGCATGGTCTAGTTTCTGAGTGAATAGGTTTACTCGAATACAAATATAGATCAGTTGAGGGGGCTACTTTCTCAGTGAATAGATTTACTGGGTACAAATATTGATCAGTTGAATGGTCTAGTTTCTGAGTGAATTCATTTGAATATAAATCGAAACTTACAAGATACAGGGAAACGGAACGTGTAGAATGCAATTGGACTAAACATTATCAATGCCATCCCTTTGCTGAAGAACCACTGGTTCCATGCAACGTAAAAACACCATACAAACAAACAAACAGACAAACAATTATCCATGCCTTGAAATGGTTCAAACCCAGCTAATATGAGTAATAGTTAACGTTATCTTCCCTTCATTGTAAAGGGAATTACATACTTCACATTTTGCTTTTACTTATAAGAAATAATGTTTATTTCATAAACTTACACGCGTATATTAGTGTGATATATATATATATATATATATTTATTATTATATCTATATATATATATATATATAGATATATGTATGTATGTAGTCTCCTGTTTCTCATTAACTGTAGCGTTCTCTTTCAAAGGGTTCTCTTTGATTGTAACCAATTCTTCTTCTGTTTAATTATGACTTTCATCTAACGGGGCATTTTAATTCATATTTCCTTTACTTTCTTATAAGAAATAATGTTTATTTCATAAACTTACACATATATATGAATGCACAAATATGTCTCCTGTTTCTCATTGGCTGTAGCGTTCTCTTCCAAGGGTGTCTCGTTGATTGTAACCATTTTTCTTCCTCTTCTTCTTCCTCCTCAGGGTTTGCGGAGAGCGGCGGTGGAGGGCGGCAGGTGGATGTCATTGAATCGCTACAGCTTTGGAACACCACCTATCAGGGGCTCACCGTCATCCCTGGTCCTCGACCCTTCGCCCCGGCTGTGTTCCTACAAGGTGAGACACTAGGGCTGGGGTTGTTTATTTATATACTTATTTATGTATTTCTTTCTTTATTTATCGATTTATTTACTTATTTACTCGATGGTTGGATTCGAATAGTACCAAACTTCCCGCCCGGCTGTGTTCCTACAAGGTGAGACACCAGGGCCGGTGTTGTTTATTTATTTACTTATTTGTGTATTTCTTTCTTTATTTATCGATTTATTTTACTTATTTACTCGATGGTTGGATTCGGAGAGTACCAAACTCCCCGCCCGGCCGTGTTACTACAAGGTGTGACACTAGGGGAGGTTTTATTTATTTATTTATCTATTTATTTACTGGATGGTTTCATTTGGATAGTACTAAACTTTCCTCCCGGGTGTTTTCCTACAATGTGAGGCATTAGGGGAGGTTATTTATTTATTTATTTATTTATTTATTTATTTATTTATTTACTCATTTATTTATGTATTTATGTATTTACTTATTTACTGGATAGTTTGATTCGAACAGTACTAAACTTTCGGCCCTGCTGTTTTTTTTTTTTCAAGAAATTATAACTTGATTGTTATCCACATTTTTCAAGAAATCAGTTATTAGAAAAGTACAAAAAATGGAACGCCGAGATGCGTCATTTTTTTTTTTTTTTACTGGTCTCGTCATGCCGTGCATTCAGTCGCGAGAGAATTATTGCAAGGTTTTATTGTCGCTCGCACGTCTCTTGTGATCTTTTATGACGTGTGCGTGTAACGAAAGACGAAAACAGCTGTTATGTCTCAGATGACAACTTATTACTGATCCGCTCATGTTTTAACGGGGTTTTATGAGTGGCTTTTACGCGGTACGCGCATGCGTGGAAGTTTTAACGGGGTTTTTGGTTGGTTTATGTCATAAGCGCATGCGTGGAAGGTGTTAACATTTATAGTGCTCGTTTTCTCTTAAAAGTGAGTTTTACATGGATGTCTATTGCATTTGGGAGGAGTTTAACGTGTTGGAATATGCAAATGCCCCCAAAAGGGGGGCCGGTATTAGCGTTAGTGTAACTATGGCCATAATTAAAACGCATGCAACCCAGAATTGAAGTCTGACATGGGCATGATACCCTCTGCCAAAAGTCAGTCCCTGGGAGCCTTTAGGAGAATTATGCTTTTAAAAAAATAACAATAAAAAAAGTTATGGGTGGAATTCACGTTAATTTAAATATCATCCTAAAAAAAAGCAAGCAACCCAGAATTGAACTCCTGACATGGGTATGAGGTGTTGAGGTACTGATATGGGCGTGGGCATGATACCTCCTGCCAAGAATCAGTTCTTAGAAGATTACCGGAGTGTAGAGTGAAGAGAGTAGGTCACAGTGAAAAAAGAGTGAGTTGTAATTGTTATGTATGAAAAAAAAATTATACTGGAAAAAATTACAGTTTGATGGGACGTAAATAAATAATTGATGACAAAACATCAATTGCCTTCCATTTTTCTATTCTTAGTTGCTAATGTCTTTTACGTGCCAGTTATTATACAAAGCGATGACCATGGTATAGCAATCGCTAGTGAATATTAATAATATTTATAAATCATCCAGTCCTTTGTGAATAAAAACATATTTTCGTAAAACTAATAGTTATGTTTATACAGCAGATAAGCATGCAGGTGTGCCTTGTCATTTAATTTGTATATACTATCTGGGTTTGTATTTATATTTATATCTACGAGTATATCTACTTGTGTGGCCGAAGTTAAAACTGAAAACTTTGTTAACGAAACTCTACGGATCATCCTCATACATTTTAATTTACTCCACCTTCCATTGTATGGTTTCGGTATTCAGAGGTTGCAATCACATTTATTCCTCCTCCTCCTCCTCCTCCTCCTCCTCCTCCTCCTCCTCCTCCTCCTCCTCCTCCATTACATTTTAATGTCTGTGTATCATGTCTGAGAAATTACGGTTTTACACTAAAAATATTGATGAGGCAAAATAGTTACTGTTGAATGATTTTCATTAATTAAGAAAAAAGACAGTCACCTTGAATTACATTCTTGTAAAAAAGGACCCCTACATGATTCACTGCCTGTCTGTTTTAGTGTTTTAAGTTTATATTCGTATAAACAGCGCCTCAGTGGCGTGATCGGTATGGTCTTGACCTGCCACCTCAGATGCCGCGAGTTCGACTCTCGGGCATTACACAGAGGGGTTAGAGATGTATGTATGTTTCTGGTGATAGAACTTCACCCTCGACGTGGTTCGGAAGTCACGTAGCCGTTGGTCCCGTTGCTGAATAACTACTGGTTCCATGCAACGCAAAAACACCACACAAACAAAACAATATTCACACATGCCCTTGCATACAAAAACGCCCATCATCCAAGCAGCAACCCGCTTCTAAAACCATGCCCTTGGCCCACCCAACAGGTGAATCGCGGGAAGTGCGGGTGAGCGACGCTGTACTGGCTGCAGCGGCTTCCTTGCTGAGCGGTTCCCGCGAGTTCACAGTCATGGCAACACTGCAGCAGGAGGACCGAAATGCCGGCACCATCCTCGCCTTCTCTCGCGGCAACCAGCACTTCCTCGAGCTGCAAGCGTCCGGCCGGAAGGATGAAATTAGGTTACATTACATCCACAATGGTGCAGTACACGTCGAGACCTTCCCCTATCGAATCGCAGACCAACGGTGGCACAAGGTGAGGGACCCGTTTCCGAGGTTTCTAGGTAAGCTGGTTAGGTTAGGTTTGAGACGTATAGTTTTAAGTAAGGCTGTTTGTCATTCCTTGGCAAAGAATTGTTGCCTAGATGAGTTAAAGTAAGTAGGAGTCACTGATTATATGTATAATACCACGTCTTTTGTTGGTACTTTTTTTCATGACTCGTTATTAATAATTAATAATACCACATCTTGTGCTGACACTTTTCTTTTTATGATAAAAAGCACTCTTAAGAAGCCCCATTCACTCTCCTTATTCATCTGGGCATTTTTTTTTTCTTTTCATGATTTTCATTATTAATAATACCAAATTTTGTGCAGACACTTTTTTCTATTTATGATAAAAAAAAAAAAAAAACTTAGAAGCCTCATTCACCCAACTTATTCATCCAAGTCAGGTTAGTATTTCTAAATAACGGTACGGTATGCACATACCACCAAATCTTATGTTGGCACTTTTTTCTTTCATGATTTTCATTATAAATACCACATTTTATGTCAAAACTTTTATTTTCATGATAAAAAAACACTTTAAAATGCCCCATTCACCCATCTTATCCATCCAAGTCGAGTTAACGTATCTAAATGACAGCAAAGCGCCTCAGTGGCGTGGTTGGTATGGTGTTCGTCCCACCTCGGTGGATGCGGGTTCGATTCTCGGCCATTCCATTGAGGTGTGAAAGATGTGTTTTTCTGGTGATAGAAGTTCACTCTTGACGTGGTTCGGAAGTCACGTAAAGCCGTTGGTCCCGTTGCTAAATAACCACTGACAAAATTTAATTTATAAATCAAATTTCAACTAATGATAAAAAAATGACAAAATGTATCAAAAGATGTTTTTTCAAAAATTTTTACAAGTTTATGAAAAATAGTTCAACTCGGCCTTTTTAATATTTAGAGAAGTAATACTAATTATAACTGGTTCCATGCAACGTAAAAGCACCATACAAACAAACAAACTAAACGAAAGCATTCACTTCATATGTGTTAGTTAATAATGAGGAAACCACTGTAAATAGCAGTTCTCTTCCCCTTCTAAAAACAGGTGTCAGTAGTAGTGAGCGGCAATCAAGTGGAGCTGTGGGTGGACTGTTCCCGAGTTTATCGCCGCTTGGCGCCATCCCCTGTCACCAACTTGACTGCCTTAGCTTCTCTCGCTCCGCCGATTGACCCAGCTGACCCGACTCTTAGCCAAGACCCTTCGTTTCGTGACGCTCCCATAGCTCTCTATTTAGGACAACGCAATGCTAAACATTTTTTATTCAAGGTGAGACCCCAAGAGGGGAAAAAGGCAGTGGCTGGAAGGTGTTCCTTCCAGAAACTGGGGTCTTCAAACATGGGAAGTTTTTTGAGACCCCGAGAGGGGAAAGGAAATGGTTGGAAGGCATTTCTTTCAGAAACTGGGGTGTTCAAACATATGGGAACTTCTTGGAAATGCTAAGAAATAAATGTATTCACATGAGAAGTTAGAATTGTAAAACATTAACAGGGGTTTTTAGTGACATTTAGAAATGTACTATTAATTTTTGTGGTTAGTAACATTGATACTTATTTGTGTGAATGATTAAGATCAACATGCATTTCATATAGGAAAGTTTCATTATAAAGAGCATCACTGCAACTGAAAATTCTAGAGATGATCCAGGGTTTGGTACAATTTAAAAATTATCATTGATTTTGCAAAGTAGGTACATGTTACTGTAATATTGTGCATGTGATATTTAAGAGAAATATTTGTTACAGAATTACTGAAAGGTACCAGTATTTTCAATCCTGGCAAATACGGGTAATGTCATTGACTACCATAATATATGGATAACACTTATCAAAGTTTTGTCTATTAATATGATTATCTCACCAGGGAGCACTACAAGATGTCCGCCTGGTTTCTGGAGCAGCCGGTTACTTGTTGCAGTGCCCCCAAGCCGACGCAGATTGCCCAACTTGTGGACAATTCCAAGTTCTCTCTGACCAAGTCGTTCAATTACAGCAACTTGTCACACAGCTGGCAACTCGAGTAAGTAGTATTGCTTTTTGTGTGTAAAGGAAAGAGTTTTCAGGATATGCTAATGTTTAGTTCTTGAGTAGGTGTTCTTGTATCATATATTGTACTATTTTGGGACCTAACTGGCTACAATTTACGATAAATTTTTATTTACAGTCTCCCAAAGAATATCACCAGTCATTTCTAACTTTTCTGATGCTCCGTAGATTGCTTTCCTAAGGGAAGTGCCACAATCTTTCTTTCATTGTCATCTTTTCCCCTACTATTTTGTTACTGAGTACTAATAGTATCCAACTTTTGTGTCTGTAAGGACTGAAGCCCAACAAGGTATCTGCCAATAAACTCCCATTTCAGAATTATTGCTAAAGGAATTAAATCAAGGAACTTAGCTCTGCCATTATTTTAGCCAAATTTTGAATTCCTTCACCTACTTTCATATCTGAAACTTGCTTATTTTTTTCCAGTTAACAGAATCAGAAGCACGTTTAGCTGCTGTGGAGGAGTGTGACTGCCAGAGGTCGTGTCGTGTCAACGGCACAGTCAGACAGGATGGTGCTACGTGGAAAAGTGGCTGTGAAATCTGCTCATGTGTGGTAAGTCAGCAGACACCAAATGTCCATTGCAGAACTCCACTGCGATACGAAAAGGAGTTGAGGTTCTTGAAACTGCGTTGGTGAAGCTGAATTTGAGAAACAATTTTTTTTATTTTGAGTTGGATATGGTGTCATAAATCTTTTACATTGCCATTTCTGTAGTTTTATTGTGTTAAAAAAAGAAATTCCATTTTGTGCACACATGCAATGCATTTTTCTTTGTTTTTGATCAGTATTTATTTTATAAGTTCTTAGGTTCAGTTGCTAGTAAAGCCATGAAGTGCGGTTAACCGTTTTGAATGTGGAAACCAAAAGTTAGTAATACGTATTCAAATGAAGAAATTGCAAAATTTAAGCAGCTGGTAGACAGATGTCTGTAACCAAGTAAATAGCTATTTGATTTAAAATGAAGGTCATACTGAATGAGACACCTAGAATTTTTTTTTTATAGATAGACATAAATAGAATGTAAATATATTTCCTATGTATCTTGGGAATAAATGTCTCGGAATCCAGGAATTAGAATAATGCAATTTGAATGTGTTTTACTGTATAGTAATAGGCCTTCATTGGTGCGGTTAGTTCATTGGCATACATCAGAACACCATGAACTGTACTGTTGTAGTGGATTTATTTACTTGTGAATGGTTTCCTGGTAATAAAATAATATTTTAGCTGGGGACCAGCTTCAAAATATAATCTATCAACCGATCAAGAACACCCAGTTTAAATCATTATTGAATTTGTACACTTTTCCAGCAACCTCAAATAAATCTATAGAATGAAGCTAATAGGAAGGTTTCAAACTGTCATCATTATTTTTTTTTCCTCTCTTGTTTTGCTTTCAAGGTTTATTTTTATGTATTTCTAGTATTTTGTCTGATTTTTTTCATTATCAGTACCTTCACGATTCTTTGAGTTCTTATTTTGTTAATTAGTGTGCATTGCAATTTAGTACCAGGTAACTAGGGCATGTCTCAGTATTTGATTGGCATGCTACACAGTGTTACTTGCATCTTCGGTAGTTATGTAGGTAATTGGGTCTTTATTTGTGGTCAATAATTTGTCTCATTCTGTGCAGCATGGTGAAGTAACGTGTCGACCAATCCCTTGTCCAGGAGTGACGTGCAAAAATCCTGTCTACACGGAAGGAGAGTGTTGTCCAGTATGCTTAAGTAAGTTGGCCATTTTTTCATAACTGATCAGATTAGTGTGGCACTTCTTTAGAGAACTTGATTGATTGAGTTCACTGCTGTAGCTGACACACAAAATTAGAAAAGATTTTTTTATTTAGCAAAATTATTATTTACATGTCAAGGTTATTGGTGAGCCCTGAAGTAAGCAGTGTACATCAATGGTACAATGTCATACAGAAATGTTTCTTGAAAAGGCATAGAAGAAAATGAATGGCAGTTGGGACTGTTCTCATATCATCATTCCAAAACTTTATAAGCATAAGTTCATATCTAAGAATTTTTTAAAGAAAGCCATTGTTTTTTATTGAAGTCTGTTGAGCTTGGAAATCATAAGAGTATTGTAAAAATAAAATATTCCTAGGTTTGTGTATTCTACCAAAAATTTACAAGAAAAATTTCATAATTATCGGCAAAACTTTCATATTGTCAGTTTTAAAGTATTGGAATGCTTCTTGCTTTTTCACCATTTGGACACTGATCTTTTCAGGGTATTGAATTGGGGAAAGAACATGCCATTGATAACTTTTGTTTGTGTCCATATGATATGATTTATTTTATATAGTTTTTTATATTTGTTCACTTCTGAACCTCATTTTTATTCTTTTCTGTTCATGTTGAGGAATTTGGAATTGATATGCCCTTTGCTATGTTATACACTGTTTGTTGTCAAAACACTGACTTAGATTGGTATGGAGCTTAGAAGAAACCATGATGAATGAATTTATATGAAGCTTAAAGTGAAAAGAATATGAGCTTTGAAACATAACTAACCTGTTATACGCAGCATGCATGTATAAGATTATGAAGTTATATATGACAGTAGTAGTTGTGCACCTTATTAAGAAAGTAGTCCTTTTACACATACTATACACCACAGCAAGCACCCTGGATCCATTCCAAGGAGCAAAAGAGTTTTGACAGACTTCGCTAACACTGCGGTGCTGATCTTAACATCGTAGAATGCAATGCATACCGGACTGTTAAGTGAAAGGAAAGACGACAAACTGTAGAAAAAAAAAATAAAGAAAACATTGCTTGTGTGCATTCTTCAACATAGTATTAAAGAGAAATAGCCGAACTGTGAGTTTACGCAACATATCCTCATGCTTATTAGCTTCCACTATTTCAACATGCGCATTATCCAAAGCAAAGAGTTTTGCAAGGCCCATGTCACCTGCACTGCAGCACCACCACTTCAGGTTTCTTTACACTAACACAAATACAAATGCCAAAAAAAAAAAACCCACTTGGAGAGAGCCGATGTGCAAAGGAGGTGAACGGTGTCTGAGTGAAGAGACTAGAGTGTTTGGAACCACCAAAATACAACGAGTACATTGGCCGAGCGATCTGGTACATCATTGTCTCGTTCAACAAGCTGTGAGTGTTTTGGGCTTCTAAGTTTTGATTTTATTTTTAAGGGCTTTTCAATACAGTTTTCTTTGAAATGAAGCTAATAAGAGGAAAAGAGTATTTTGGTTCTTTGCTTGCTAGGAAATCATGAGTTGAAAATGTATTTTCTTGCACAGTAAATTTTATGTTCTGTATAAGTGAGAATGGTTCTGATTTAGTTTTGGAAATAATTTACAATAAATATCTAGCTTTGAGTCATTATGCAGCATGCTGTACTCATGCATACTTTTGGGCGATATTCATCTCAGTGTAGACCGATTTCACAGATACTTTTCTCCATAGAAATCTAAGAAGTGTGACGGCACCCAGTCGTTTTCATAATTTGTTTTGTTATCGATAATTTGACTTTGGTGTGGTCTGTTATGATAATTTTAATCATTTCCTAATGTTCTGATGCACAATTGTCATGGAATTACTATTCAAAAGTATATTTATTAACTATGATACACATTTTTACATTTATTTCTCACTTCTATTTTACTTAATTGGTTTTCTCTCTATAGCTCTTGTTTCTTTGAGATTCATTACTTATAGTTTATTTTTATGTGCATGTATCATAGAGATGATATCTCATTGTTCTTTAGAAACTGCACTAATAGAGTGGTTACATAATCCAGTATGTAACAGTCAGGTAATTTATAAATATTCTGAGCCGGAGGTGTCATAGATTTATTTTTTTATTATTTTGAGACAAAAGATTAAATTCCTGCTGTAGTAGGTAACTAGTGATATTGTATATTGAAAAATGTCTATTTTACATTTAGATCAGCTAGAAAGGTGCCTGTTCATTGGATTTTTTTTACTATTCAAGTCACCATAAGCAATATTTAATATGAGATATTGTAACAAGACCACCTGATCACTCCTCAAGATGCATAAACCATACAATAGGGACTTTTATTGAAGATCATTTTCATACCTGTGTTTGGAAAGAAGATTTCACATCAAATATAACCTGATATTGTCTGGTATTTATGTACACTTTGGTTCATGTTGCATTTGTTTTTATTCAGATTTGAGGGATCAAACCTAGAAGGAAACTAGTGGTGTTTTTTAGCATAAACTTGTTTACATAGTAATGCGTAGTGATCGACAGGAGAGGGTAGGAGGGATTGGTGTAGATGAAAATGGATTAGCAAACAAATTGAAGTAGTATGTGACAAGATTTGTGTAGACCCAAACCCAACAGTGTGAACTTTATTGACTAAAAGTTGAACTAAAGCTTTATAAATGAATGGATATCATTGTATAATTTTTAAAAAATGCTCTGTTTATTTCATCTTCCGATAACTATGAAGGTCTAAGAAATATATGTTCTTTAGGCTTGGTATTCAAGTGAGCAGGAATAACGGAAAACCATCTCATATTACAGAGAAATTCGGGTACATACTACATTTGTCTGTTCAGATTTGCTTTAAAATTATGTGTTATTGTATATGAAACCTTTTTTTAATAACTAACTAAGCACAGAATCAAGTTAAGGTACTGGAAATTCAGGCTTTTAATATTTTATGTGTGCTAGAGTGTCCGTCATATTCGTGATGTTATTCACTGATGGACATTTTTTTGCTTCTGTGAAACAGTTTAGGCAGATAATATTTGAGTAATCTCCAAAAGGGCTTTAGTAAATTCTTCTCATTATCTGTTAATTTTTATGACGACTAAATTTACTGAAATGTTCCTTAGGCAAAATTTTCATCTTGTGGGGACCAAAATTAATTTTTGTTGAGTCTAGCATACAAATTGGTACATATTTTTGTAATGTAATGTCTTTTTTTACTGTTTCATAATTCACAATCTTTTTTTTATTTTATTCACGATTGTATGGAATCTTTGCACAAGGTCATGTATTTTTACCATCAGAGTAAGGATATACAGTTCGTGCATGTGTCCTATTTTGGTATTCCAGAGATGATGGTTCTTCTGTTTTTAATACTCTGTCCTTCCAAGGAGTTTTTCATGGCAGGATGGAGATCCTTCTTTCATTCTTAATGCTCTGTCCTTCTAAGGTATTTTGAACTGCAGGACTAGTGATAGTTATTGTTAGGGCAGTACTTATGGTTATTAATTTCTTTGCATAATACTTTTTGCTTTACAGAACAATGTTCGCTTAAAGGTGTTGTATATGATCATGGAGAAGTTGTGTCACCCCGCCAATGTGTAGATTGTGAGTGTCGAGACGGCAAAATGCAATGTAGAAGAATTGACCCAGAGGAAACGTGTCCACCCCTTCCGTGCCCCGAAAACGAACAATTTACAGTACCCGGGCAATGTTGTAAGTTTTGCCCCGATGTCGATTACTGTGCTCAAGGCCATGACTGCCATGCTAACGCTACCTGCATTAACCTTCAGACAACCTATGCTTGCCACTGCAACACTGGTTTCACGGGTAGTAATGGAAGACTTTGTACAGGTAAAGAAATGCTGTTTTCTGATGATGTCTGTTAATTTTTTTTGTTTTGTTTAATTAAATAAGTTGTGCGTTTTGATGATCTTTGTTTTAAGGAAAGTCTGATTAAGTTTGTCCATATAAATTCTTAAGAGTGCATACTCATGAATTAGTAGTCTGGTTGCCTTCGACAAATTGCTTTCATGAACAGTACTTAGTTGTCAGTGCTTGACTGAATACAGTACTTATATGAAGATGGATGGTTGCATTAGAATATTTACCTAGAATATCGTCCAGATATTATTGTAATTATTATATGTATTTTTAATACAGTAAATATTTCTGTATAGATAAATATAAGATTGTATTTCAGTTTACTTAATTACAAAGTCAATTGATTTTTCTTTCTTCACATAAATATTAAGTTTACTATGGCTAAACTAATCAGCTAGGGAAACTGAAGTTGTGGCTGAGATACGTACTGAATGACAGGGTTAGGTTGGAGAGAGTAATAACAGGTTAAAAATTGGGGTGTCCCTTAGTAATGAATAGGCTGGTACATCAGAATGCATTAGTTTTGTCTGCTTTTAAAAGTTATTCTGTTAACGAGGGATGGATTAAAAGTAATGACTGTAGATATTGTATAATCAAGCCATTAGTTTGCTGTTTTTATAGCAGCTTACAAATAATTTTATTTTTATAACATATATTGACTGGGCACGTCACTTTAAAAATCTGTGTGGCATATCTCAAAAGCTTTGACTTATCTTAACTTACAGGCTTTCCTAAATTAAATCTGGAATGCAAATAAACAGTAGCTTGATACAGCATCAACGTCAAGGTGAATTATCTTCCTGCTTATATTTTTAATTTGTGTGCTCCTTGAAATTTACAATTTTGTCGCTATAGGAAACAGATTTTCTTTACATATCTAGCAACAGAATATCAAGGAGCATTCTATAGTTCTGCATCAACAACATTATTCTGACCATAATATATTAAGTTCAGGAGGATGCATAAGATGAATATTGAAACAATTTTTGTGGTAAGTCTGGATTGAAGTGGGACCCCAAGTAGTGTCAACACACACGTGTGCACACAAAATTACTGTCGGTTTGAGAAAAGATCATTTGGTAAGAATATTAGAGTTTGGAAAGTAGGAACAAGTTGACAAGAGGAAAATAAGCATTATCATTACCTCTTTATAGAATGAGATTTTCTTTTGGTAGTTTCATTTAATTGTTTTTTTAATTTGATCAGTATTTTTCATGGATTAACTAACTGTCACTTCTTAGCTGTTAGGCAGCTTGTACTGTCAATTTTTAAGTTTTGCAGGATTGACTTCCTAATGAATACTCTAGATAATAAATGTAAAGATGATTTGCAAAGGACTAACAAGGCTTTTCCGTTTTAAACACCTTGGAGAATTATAAGAAAATATCAGTTTCAAAAACTGAAGGAAACCTTTAGGGTCGATGTGAAAACTTGATCTTTCAAGAAATACAGTGAAATCTTCGTCTGCAGATATTGACGAATGTCAAGAAGTGGGCGCTCATCATGGCCACTATTGTCAGGCTCATACCTATTGCATCAATACCATTGGATCTTACATCTGTCAGTGCGAAGATGGCTACGTAAGGGTTGATGAGCTTACCTGTGTCGAGCGAGACGAATGTAGTGAGGGGGCTCATCAGTGTCATGAACATGCCTCCTGCACCAATACTCGCGGTGGTTACCATTGCACATGTCACGAGGGATATGCTGGAGATGGATTTGACTGCAAGCGTGAGTACCTTGGAGATTTATTGTACCTGTTTTATTTTTGACTGCCAATGGGAGTACCTTGGAGATATAATGTACCTGGTTTTATTTTTAGGACTGCAAGCGTTAGTACCTTTGAGATATACTGTATACTATATACCTGTTTTATGTTACTGGTTGTGAGTGCAGGTTCAGGGGTCTGCAATATTTTGCTTGGCAAGTCAGTGAAGATAACACATAAATTACTTTTAGGCTGCTCAATGAATTCCTCTACCTGTGCATTTCCTTTTGCTCTGTAAAGTATATTACAGTACTTATTGTAATTATAACTTCATCCATAGGTGCTTCAAGTGAAGTTTATTGGTTGCATCTGCATTAATAGGCCAAACCTTTGAGTATTAAGAATGTTGATTAGGTGGTCTGGTTAATGATGATAACAATTATTATAATAATTAATGATATTCATGTACTAATAAGAATTGTAATGATTGAAATTCATGTGAGTTGTCTGTTTTCAACTCTGTAATTCACTACAAATTGAGAAATCTAGCTGATTTAACACAAGATCTAGTAATTCTGACATAAGATGCTAAGATCTTTTGTCCCTTAAAACCTGGAACTGACATGGATAAGTACCTACTTACACAAATTTTAAATTTTGATTTATTATTATTGTCTTTATTTTTATAACAGTATCTCTTTAAAGAGATATTGTAGTAGAGTAAATAGCCTAAGAGTTTTTACCTTCTTATTATGCAATTGATTATGTTTTTAAATAGCTACTTAGTATTTTTCCCTTTCAGTTTCTCTTTTCCTTTTACACTCAGATTCTCCAATAGATAATTTGGGTGATATCTCTTTCAGCTTCAGCATAATACTTTATAATTCTCCATTTAAGTATTTTATATTTCCTCAACAGCTGTTTGTAATGCCACTTGTGAAAATGGTGGAATGTGTGTGGCCCCTGGAGTCTGTGAGTGTCGTCGGGGATTCAGAGGACAAGCATGCGAGTTAGATGTTGATGAATGTGCATTAGATTTACACCGCTGTCATCCTAATTCGCGTTGTGTTAATCTGCCCGGATGGTACACATGCCACTGCCTGCCAGGGTATACTTCTCTTCTTGCAGACAATAGCCAAGGCCTCTTATGTCAAGGTAGAGTCATTTGTTATAATCTATGTACTTACAGTATTTTTAAAGTGAACTTTAAATCCATTGGTATGAAGGTCTTTAATCATTAGTCATCAGTCACTTGCAGTACAATTACTTTAACCTTAAAACCTGTATGATTCCTTTGAGAGGAATTAATGCTTTGTTGGTATTCTGTCATGGTTTACTTCTTAGCTGCTGTGATGATGTTTATAACGTCGTAAGACTGAAAATTGAATATATTTCCCCAATTCAAAAAGAAATCTTCATTTTATCTTGTGATTTTGTAGCCTTTTGTTGCTTAAGAAATATGTCATGCATGAAGAAATGTAGTTTTAATGAGTCAGAGAGTTCTGACATGTCCAATTTAGCAGTTCTCTGGTATTATAGCAATATTTTACTAGAAATAACGCTAAACGGACTTATTTCACTGGGCGACACGGCTTCCTCGCCCAGAAATAGATTTTTCCTACGTCAAAATCCCTTTTGTTTCTCCCATGTTACAAAGGAAAAATTTCCGAGATTTCCACCATGCTGTTAATCAACAACACATTGATGATGATATATTCTAGCCATGTTCCAAAAGCAGAGTACTATAGTACTCCTTAATGGTGGGGTCTATGGAAGTTAAACATAGAATTGTAAATAAACCAATTTCTTTTCAGATGTGGATGAATGTACTGCTGGAACCTCTACATGCCATGAGACAGCTACTTGTATAAATACAGAAGGATCCTTTTTATGTACCTGTGAAAATGGCACAGCCTGCTCTCATGGTAAGCTTTATAGTGTCAATGACAAGTACCGGAAATAAGTTTTCCTTGATGTAATTTGAGAAAGGTGGTGAAATTTCCAAACACAAACGTTTCTTAGGTTTGCTTCTATAAAGGGTTATCAATTGGCGGTATTCCATTTGTGGGATGGTTTAGTTGATGCTTTAGGTTCTGTGCACTGTCCCTTAAGCCCCAACTGCATTAGTACTTCCACCCTGTTACTTTCCTTGCTTTCCTCTTGCTCTTCCTATCTGGTTGTCCAAATGATTTATTTCAGTTTTCACCTCTCAGTGCATATATGTAAACCTTCAATTTCTTATGATATTCCTAGGTTTGCTCTAAAATTCTGAGTATTATAGGTACTCAGATTTGTATGAAAGCTATCCATGTAACAGATATTAGTTTATTGTCTAATATATCTAATATATATTACCCAGTATGAGCTAAGGTTTTTATGTGGATGGTTTTTTTTTAAACTTTATGAATAGTTTCTTGAAGATTAGTTTTGCCTTGTCATAAAAAAAATAGCATCTCCTGTTTTTAAGACACTCTTATTTCAGGAGTTGAAACTATATTATATTTGTTACAGGTTGTGTTATAAATGGAGTAGAACGACCACATGGTGATGTGTGGACCCCTACAGGTTCTGAATGCTCTCAGTGTACATGCTCTGAGGGCACAGTTACCTGTAACCGTTTTGTCTGTGATTGCTCTGATCCCAACGTTGATACTAAATGCTGCCCCCACTGTGATCCACGTGCCTCATGTACCCATCAGGCACAACCACACATCACTTTCCACAGTGGACAGCGTTGGATATACCAGTGCCAGACTTGTGAATGTCTTGTAAGTGTTTCTAATATATCTTGCACTTAATTGCACCAGAAGTGGAATTTTGTGTAAATGAACAATGAAGTCATTTTTCTGATGCTAAGACTGTCAAAACAGTTTGATTTTAATAAAAACCTATTGCATGTTGTGTTAGATTACTATTTTTGTTTCAGTATGGAGAGATTGACTGCTGGCCATTGGAGTGCCCACCAGTACAGTGTTCTTCACCTGAGAAGATGCCAGGTGACTGCTGTCATCGCTGCCCAGATGATCCGTGTATGGCTCCTGAAGGAACTAACACCAGTATAGGGGCCAATGAACCAATGCTTGATTCAGCAAATCCACAAGGATGTCATTATTTAGGCGCCATCTATCCACCTGGTGCTGAGTGGGCGGCACTAAATGACGACTGCATCACTTGCAGATGTCAGGTATGGGAAAGCAGTATTATTCTTATTTTCTTACATCATAGTCATTGTGCACATATTTTAATTGTAATCACAATACATAAACATATACATTCACAGGAAGAAAAGGTTTTCCTAACATACTTTCAGTGTTAACAAAGAATTGTTAAACAACAATGATTGCAAGTTAGTTACTTGCATATGTCATGTCTTTCTTGAAAAACTTAGTTTAGCCTTAAATCAGTCAAAACACTTAAAAAAAAAACAATATGCATGGTAGCTTCGTAATATATTTAGGAGTTTTCTTTTTCAAATTGTCAAATATGGTTTGCAATGTACCATGGATTTTAGAATTCTGTTTCATTAATGGTAATTTAGGATCATGTATTGTTGTCATGAAAAGACAAAATATAAGGGCATGTACTTTGAAGTACGACTACTCCCAAAAATAGATTTTTAGAAAAAATATTTTTACATTAAGGGGAAGTGACTTCTAATAAATTTTTGCCTTCAGAAGTTTCATTGTTGATAATGGAGTAAAGGAATAGACTGATTGAAGATCTATGAAGATTCCCTGTAGCTTCACTGGATAATCTTTACAAGCTATATTTAATGTTGGTGTGTAAGGGAAAGAACAGCAGTCAAAATATTGAAGTATCAGACCATACATTATTCTTTACTCAAACACCAGTCGAGTCTTTTACCAAAAATGTTAAATAGTCTTGGTAGGGAAAAACAAGTCAGTGTTTTGAGGGTAGGGAGTTTCAGAAAACAGTAATTGCCATTATTAAAGTTTTGATTTCGTAAATAAAATGTACATAACTTCCTAAATACTATACACCTTACAGACAAACACTTTGTTTACGTTATGCAATTTTATTCAAAGTGTTTATATAATTTGGTGTAAAGATTTAATAAATGAATAGTATACTGTGTATATGAACATTGTTTTTATTGTTTAAAAGGTAAATAGTGCATTGAGAAATTAGCTGTCATTGTATGATTCATAGCCCAAGTAGTGCAAGAGTACGTATATGTGTTAAATACATACAATAAGTTTAACCATATGGATGTTGTTTATAAATGTGTTCTTTTTTAAGTTTATGAATAATTAAGAGTAACTATGATAAACTATAAATTGTAGCATTAGTTTGTAATGTATTGTAAATCTGGTCAATGCATATATGTTCATTTAATGTAGCATCTTTAAAATATAGTTTTCTCTCAAGTTCATAAGCAAGTAGGAGAGGATATCATTCCTAAATACATACTAGAGTGAAACAGATAATCAGTATTTACACTGATTAAATTGCATGTAGTCAGTATTTGTATAGTATTGAATTTGTTACTGCTACTCTTTGGTTGATTCCTCTTTGTTGTATTACGCAGTGTAGCATGGTAAGCATTAACCTGCTATGTTTATTGAGCGGTTTCAGTTCAGTTTTCCGTTTGGTATGTTTATGCCGGGAATTCTATTCATTGATTGGTTACTATACTAAGTAAGACTACAAAAACAGTACTTTTTCTTTGCCAGAAAATCTTATGATCACCTGTATGTCATGGAAGAAATATATTCCAGATAGGAAAGTATATTAGTTCCGGGTCGTGTTCCTTGATGGATGACTAACACATGCTTTGCATATATGTACAGTATGTGTGTTTTAGTGTATACTATACAGTATATGAAGTACAGTATGCAGAATGTAATGTATGTACTATACACAGATCTTGAACATCCAAAGGCTCTTTTAGGAAAAATTTTAACTAACATATAAATGTTGGTGGATTTGTAATTCATGTTTTTATGAACTGTAGACCTTCTCAACACATGCACATGCTATTATTTAAAGTGATTTCATTATAATTCAGGCATCTAGAAAAAATCAGGAATATGTTATGTTAATACTATTCATTATTGATATTTGTTTCCATTTACTTATACCTACCAACACTGGGTATTATAATGATATTCAGTGCACACAGACCACTTTAGATGTATGTAGTATATGCATGATGTTCAAGAACATCACAATATGTACAGAACCATTTAGACATAAGGTTTTATAAAGGGGAAAGCTGGGTGTGTAGGTCTTGTTAAGATTAGTGTCCAAGGTGCTTAAGAAATGGTAAACCTGCTAAATAAAGAGTGCCGTTGTAGATTGCCATTATAACCAGAAAATGTGCGGCACAACAGAAATAGTATGTGAAATAAATACAGTTTTCATGAAAATGACTAAATAGAATGTATACTGGCCAGATATTTGCTACCATGATGCATATCCTCTAGTGCAGTAGTTACATTGTCATTTGCTATTACCCACATTATTTGCCCTTTTAATGTAGGCAATTAGCAGAGGTGAAAATGAGAGGGGATAAGAAATATTAGTACCAAAATAATCCAGCAGTTCCCTAATTTTTGGTATAAACTAAGTGTACCAGATCTTAAATAATGATTTGATTTTTCAGGTGCCATCTTGTATGAAAATTGGAGGATTTACAGTATCAGAAATTGGTAAAACGCTACTGTAATAGCAACTAGTACCTCAGTGATTGCTGATTCTTTATACTGCTGTAATATTAAAGGTTTGAGTTGCTGATTTTAGTATTACATTAAGTAGGTACAATATCATCTTTAAGGGTGATATTTTAAACTAACCAGAATGGTAAAGTGATGAAAACCTCTTTAGAGGTGCGTGGAGTAGAAGCAAATAGCTTTTCAAATGAGGAACATTGCCGTTCTGTACCCTTTTTATGGAAACATGTTTACACTTTCAGACAGGTCTTGGGATGGAAAGAGCACCGTACTGGCTGTAGTTGTGAAATTCATTAATGTCGCTCAATCTGTTTTTCAGATAAGAGGTTGGAGAGGATGCTAAAACAACGTAGGTTACTTAAGAAAAAAAAAACTTAGTGCAGTCATTTTCTAACTAAAATGTGATATTACAGATGCCGTACTGCTGGGAGGGTGGAGGTCGGGGTGGCGCGTTCCGTGTACACCGGTAATCAAGTTGTGGCCTCTTGTTGCACGGGCGTTGCTTGTTGCGGGGCGGGCTAGTGGCCTAGCGTCGGGTAGTCGTCTTCACTCCCTCAGTTTCTCACACACCATCAATGTTTGGGTCCTGCACGACTCACATCTATCTCTTGTCTGGGATATGCACGTGCCATATGTAAACTACAGTATTTTGCCCTCAGGGATTAAAGAAGTGCAGTCATTTCTTGTTAGTAGTTATTGTCGCAGTCAACAATGATGATACATTTTGGGCGGAAAACACTTTTTACAAAAACATTTTCATTTGCATGAAGAAAGTAGGTGTTCTTATATCCATATCAATCTTAAATAGTTTATACTCAATTTTATAACAATTTTTCAAATAGTAAATGATGATAGAACAGCATGTTTCCAAAATTTTGACTATTTTCTAGAATCAACTAATGAGAATGCTTCTTATAAGTTTTATACAAATACGTATATGAAGTATGTACATGAAAGAAAGTGATTTGGTGATAAATCTAAAGCAGAGAGTAGCAGCAGAGCTAAACGTTTGCATACTCTTCATTACATTAAGGCCATCATATTTCATACACCTCATCTCTTACCAAATACTTGGCAGATAATTGGTTTGCAGGTATTTGCAAATACAGTATTAGGGGTTCTTTTGAGGACAGTGATATGAACATTCAACCTTTTACATTATTTTTCATGTTATTTCTGCTCCTTCCATTTTTGCCTGTACATTAGAGGCTTTCTTATGTTGTATATTTTATTGTATACTGTTCTGTAATTTCTTGTTAGCTTGATGCATAAAGTAGCTTTGAAGTAGTTATAAGATAAATGCCGATTATTGTAGGGATTCAATTTTGCATTAAACCTGATACGTACTCTCTATGATTTTGCAGTATTTTTACTGTGCCAGTACTAGTAATTACCTTTCTTTTCTCAAGTAGTATCTGCAGCTCTACGTCTGTTGTTAGTATTGTAAACTGTACATTATCCTAAGAGCAGTCTTAATTCACATACTGTGCAGCTTTAATGGTGTGCCATATACTTCCACAGTTTCCAGTTCTCAGTACTGTCAGTGCAAATGGGATCACTGATGTTTAGGAGAACATTTTGTTCTTATTTATTTGAAGCTTTTCTAATAGGTTATGCTTTTTTTGTTAATGCTCTGTACTGTACAGTACTCCCAAATATGAAATAGGTACTGTAATGTAGTGTACTTGTATGACCAAAGGTAAGTTTTACTATCTTATTTATAAAAAGGATGTGATATTGAAGGAAGATTATTATAATTATTTCTATGACAATTGTTACCATTCCTGACAATGATAACAACAATGAAATGTAGTTACTTTTCTTTGGGTTGGTATGTACGTACATTGTGCTACTAAATAACTGAAGTAAGAAATATGTAATGTTGTCATCAGTATCCATAAATATTTATATAATTGCTCAGCAAATCATGCAAGGTTTTAACTGAAACAAATTCATAGTAGTTCATACATAATGGATACCAAATAAAGTAGTGAAGAAAATGTCAAGTATTTACATAGTATTTAAAGCCAGAAGAACTTCGTTTGCTGCAATTTCTGTGAGAACACTCGACATCTCTTACATGAAGCAAAAAAAAAAAAAAAATCTTCATATAACCAGCATCTTTTGAAGGGTGTTTGTTTCATTTTGTCTAAACTGTGCTGTACAGGTCTTGATTAGAATAGTTCCTGCCTCTTTGCATCCTTGGAAAAGTTACAATACATTGTCAATGGACTTTCCTATGAAAATAAAAATCTCTCTCTCTCTCTCTCTCTCTCTCTCTCTCTCTCTCTCTCTCTCTCTCTCTCTCTCTCTCTCTCTCTCTCTCTCTCTCTCTCTCTCTCTCTCTCTCTCATATATGTAGTACTGACCTTGCACTCTTTACAAGTATTTATATACAATACTTGTCGACTTTATTTCCTTTGTAAATACTAATCTGCCTCATGATCACAATTTTCTTATCCTCTGGTTTTTTACTAATTTAAAACCCAGTTAACTATACTTAAGTATGACATTATTCCTTATCTAATTCAGTGTACTAAACAAGTTTTTCCTGTAACCCCACAATGTCCATTATGTACAATGCATGTTTGTAATATGCTGTAACCTATGTTAAAGGAAAGGTTGACGAGGCTTGTGGACTGCACAAAAAAAAGGGTCCACCCTATTCATTACTGGTTTCTCTCCAGATCATTTTGACCTGTCAAAATCAATTGGCATATCTTGTAAACTCAGACTAAGGTTTGGCCATTTGTCAGAAGTGTCTTAGGGAGAGCTGGGCTTCGTTCTGTTATTTATGTCTTTCTTCCAGTAGGTTTACTCTTACTGATTATAACCTTTGCTTTAGATTTATCACCAACTGTAAATATTACATTTACCTAAAACCACTGTTCCTTTAAAGAGTTCTCTGCTGATATATACTGTAGCGTGTTTTGGAATGTTTTGCAGTTTTATATTTTACTATAATGCATCATTGTGTTAGTTTTAAGATATTCAAATAAAGTGACGTCCATGGCTTAATGCTATTCACGAAGCCATGCAGTTTGGATAAATGCCTACGTGATCACCTTTTTCCCTTCAAAACCTAATAACTTGATGGATGATATGGATGATAAAGGACTGCAGCAGATGTAACGGTATTTGTTCCTGGAAACGATGGTTAGGCACCAGTGTGTAAAGTAGTTTACATGAAGTAATTTTGGTTTACACTGATTGAACAGAGGTAAATGCACATAGGTTACACATGACAAGACAGAACACTAAACAGTGCAAACACATAGTGATTGAAACACATTTTTGAAGATAGTGGGTAGATTATTTCTCTTTGGGTTAAACAGTTCCTTGTGTTTTCCTCTGTGGTCTACCCTAAGCTGGTCACTTGCCATGTCCCTAATGCAATTAACTCCTTTATATTTTTTAGGTTCCCATCCTACTGCAAATATTAGGATGGATAGCATTATCACTGTGAGAGAAATTTAAACATAAAGTAAAATTTCCTATTCTGTAATTACTATTTCACAGGCTATAATTTGCTTTGACGAGCAAAAGATTTCTTTATACTATATATATACGCTTTTTGCTTTTTAGCTGTTATTAGCTTGTGTCTTGAGCTAGTATTCCAGCTACTATATTTTGAGATGACTTTGCTTTTACAAATAAAAATCAGTATTGTTCTTTTCAAAGCAAATAACCTGATCCTCAATTTGGGGATGTCAATTTTAACTTGTTTTTTTTCTAAAAATGTCATTCTGAAAGTAGTCTTCACCAAAATTAACACAGACAACCAGAATTGGCATATTATACTCATTAAACCAAGAAGAAAATTGGAGAAATTTTAGTATTAGATGGGGAATTGGCAATTTTTTTCCTTTGAGGGTAATAAATTTTTAAAAATTTTACTGATTAGTAGTAATTGAATTTTTGCACTTCTGTAATTTTATGCTTTTGAAAATACCATTTTTATGGAAGCTTAATTCAGTTTCATATTCTCAAGATAGTGTGCCTTAGTATTTGGAATTGTGGATTAACTGATGGTATGAAATGAAAAGATATTTCCAGGAGATTATGATTCATTTTTTATGATAAGGTTCTTTGCTGGGTCACTAAATTTAAGCTCTGCACTTTGTTACATTTTTGTTTGCAGCTGTCATAAGATTATGATAGCATCATTGGCAAATATCTGTTGTTCAAAATGGAAATGTAAGCTCATGTTTAGTCACTCAGTTATATCAGATGTTTTAAGAACTTCATCATAAAGCCTGATATCTCTTGCTATGTTAGTAAGGGGCTTTGCAAAAATTTAAAAACTTTATTTAAGGTACATTGTCCTGAGTATGTTCTGAAACACATTCCACTATGATTACCACATTCATTTGATACTAAGTGCTACCTGGTAGAAAATAAGTTTTACTATTTTGAAGAAATTTATCGAACAATTTAAAGGACAAGTAGTAGTGCAGTATTTAAATTTCAGTTACCAAAGCTGAAATTTCCCTTGAACTATTGTGCATGTCTAATGCTTGCTACATTCAAATCTTTCATGTACTAGTAATTATCTGGTTCATCTTCTTGAATTACTCATCCAAGCTCTTTTGATAACACAAATTTCAAGTAATTTTGATGCTTTGCACTCTAGCATTTACTAAGACGTTACAGTACAATAGTTGTTCTGCTGAGCTGCATGCAAGCAGTTGGAAAATCCAAGAAATGAGTAGTCAAAATAGCTTGGCATTTCTTCATGTGATTGATGCTTTGTTAAATCTTGGTACAGTATATTGTACATATTGCATACTTCCTGCCCTAGTACAATTCAGAGATGTTTTTACCATTTAATAGTAATTTTTCATCAGATATACTATCAAATCAGTTAACCTTGTATAAGAGAGAAGGAAGAAGGGGGAGAGAGCGAGAGAGACAGACAGATAGACAGAGTGAAAGGAAATGAAAGTGGGAGAGTACATATTAGAATGAAGATAAAAAAAGAAAAAAACATTCCCTGGGTTGTACACACATTTTTGCAGGTACTACTGGCATTCCTTCCTAGCAGACACCTAAATTTGAGGCTTCCTATGATCATTCTCTTTTTTAATACAATTCACTCTTGTAATGGATTTTCAGATACGGTATTTCTTGTCAGTAGGTAGTCATCACCACTTGCTCAGGATTTCTTCTGCACTTCTGATGTTAATGGTTTTTATAATAAACTGGGAAACTTCAAAGAGATTCAAGATGAATCTCACTGGAAACATCCAAGTTTGTTTATAATTTCTGTTTCATCACTTTTAATTAGTTATGGGTTACTGCAGCTATGCATGTGGCTCTCTCTAACTGCAACTGAAATTATGTTTTATTTTCTATTTCACATTATCAGTGCTAGTTTTTTGAATGCTCAATGCTTGTGTGGCTGCAGTGTTCCCATTTGCAATACTCTGTCCCTTTTCTTTGCATGTTTGCCTATGCACTGCCTGCCAGCTCTTATTCTGCCAGTACTTCCAGCTCTTATTCTGCCAGTACTTTCAGGATAAAAAAAAAATGCAATTTTTTTTTTATTGAATTGAGTGATTGTAGGGTTCAGTTTAGTCTGACACTGATTGTTAGATGTATAATTATTTTTGAACAAATAATGAACATAATTTATAGTTACGAGTACCATTATTCTGAATCTTATATTTTGATTTTGATACTTCAGGGTGGACGGGTGTGTTGTCGTTACCACAGCAGCTGCGTGGGTGGTGGGTACTGGCCTACCACTCCATTTGCCTTCCATGGTGCTTCGTGGGTTGGAAATATTACACCTACTACTGTGGGGAGTGCTAATGTACTTGGTAGTTCCCATTCTTCACTGTTTCACAGCTTTGTGGCAGCTATTACTAAGACTACCACAGATGTGGATGGGACCGGTAACAATATCTCTAAAACGTTTACTAAGAAGTTCAAGAGGAATAAACAGTACCACCCCAGTCCTGCCAACGCCCCGCCGACCACCAGACCTGCCCCACATTCTTATGCCTCCTTGGTGGTGGGCACTAAAAACCATGTGGGTAGTGCTCTCCTCTCCTATGATGTGCCTCAGACATTTGCCCCACTGGGGACAATTAGTGATAGTGACATTGCAAAGACTACTGGGTTGCCAACCGGTTGGCAGTATAGACAGTTATATCGAAATCCTAACTCAAGGATCCGATCTCGTAAAGCACAATTATTCAGGGAGCGCCGAGAGAGGCAGAAAAAAAGTGAGCCATAAGCTTAGTAGGGCACAAGACAGTTCGTGCCTCATTTTATCCCTTGAAGCCACATCCTCCACCTGAGGTTGGCTTTGCCCCGCCACACCACGACTCACTCTGCAATAAGAGGTAGTATAATTATCCTGGGTCTTTTGCTCACTTCATGCAGGCATCGTGAGGAAGCATCATCCTTAGGAGAGCCAACTCTCAAGTTTATTGTTCAACTTGAATGCCCATCCACAAGAATGGAAACCTGGTACATTACTGCTTAAGAAAAGGAAGTGGTCATTCACATCATCTAGTATGCGGAGGCAGCAACATGGGTAACTCATTCACCATGGTAGCCACTGCTCCCCTATTTGTGCAGCAGCTCTTCTTGAGAATTTGCATTGGCCTTCCTGCCTTCAGCAGCAGCAGCAGCAGCTACTGCAAATTGCAGACTTCATCATGAGGTCTACTATACCCTAGTTTGCCTCAGCTGTAGCCTCATATGCCTCTGCCTGTTAAGCGCTAGTCTTCCTCAAGTCGTGGTTAGTGTTGCGGTGGTCCCTGGGGAAATGAAGAAGCACCCATTCAGTGTTCCTTGGTACTTTGGTCTGTAGTGTATCCTGCAAGTCAGCAACCAAGGATCACTGCTCAGGATAGTATAAAGCGGGTGCTCGGAGGTATGGTTGTGTTGTACATATCATGTAAATAGTGTTTAGGCTCACTAGGCCAATCATTATTTTGGTGATTCAAAGTGGATGTTGCCATAGCCCAGACTGCCATAAATTGATGCAAAGACTGTTCAACTATTTTATCTCTGGTCATTCCATACGCCTGCTAGTCATGTTTGTCTCGTCCTGATTTTGTTGCATAAGGTACTGTCATATTGTGCATTTATAAAATACAGGAATATACATTCCTTTGTCGCATAAATGAAAATTTTGAGATATTACGAAAAATATTGTCTTGCACTACATTTATATTATCAAGTCTCTAGTCATTCCTAATCAATATCCTTTAATATTTGCTGACTAAACTGCCCACTGAATGATTGGATTATTTCAGTACAGTATTGTTATCAAACACATCATATGTATGAAAATATGTTTTTGTTAAATCTATACAGTTGACATAGAAGTCATGATGAGTACTATACTGGAGGGTTTTGCATGTTGACATCTATCTCGGCCCACATTCAGCAACCTTCTGACATAGAGAGAGAGAGAGAATGGGCCTTTTAAGGGGAGAACACATTAGCACAGTGTCAGTTCAAATGCTTTCTTGGCTGCTTTATCATTTTGTGCAATTACAGTACTGTACCCTGTTTTACGACATTGAAGTGTTGGAGGCGTTTGCCTCATCACTTCTGTTCATTATTTTTTTTCTTTGTTAGAGCATTCATTATTTATAAAACAGTAACGATTGTAAATTTTAAAAGTTAGTTAAAATAATGTAAAAATTCTGAAACACAGTTCAGAAAAGTAGCTGTTACTAGCTTATCTGACGCCTAAGTAAAGTAGCTAATGTTTTAGAGAAAATTTTTAGCCTATTTCAAGTTTAAAAGTATCACTGCTAAAAATGTATTATCAAAAGTTTAAGGGATGGGTTAGCCTGTTAATTGGGCAAAAGGCAGTTGATTCATTCAAGAACCGTATAGTCAGCCATGTTCGGTCTTTCATCCCGAGCATCGGGATGCCATATCAGTATGCTAAGGAATCACTCTATTGGTTATTCATTATTGGCAAGCATAGAGTACATACAATACAAGTTACTGTATAATGATTAAAAATCTAAACTACATATATAAAAGTGCTGTAAAGATGCATGGCATATTGTCTTAATTTCTTCGACCAACAACACCACGATCTATACACTTGGGGGGCCACAATCTATAGCATAGGAACTTATGTAGATGTGGCGATAAATAATAAGGAAACGAAATTAACAGACAACATCTTGGTGTCAATTAGTCTTATTATTCCTGCTGAATACTCCCCAGGGGATTCTCGTTATATATAAAGCCAGAATATTAAGAAATCAGGTCGTGTCAACTCTTAATGTCACAACTGTGTAAGAAGTGCATAAGAGCATAGAATTGAGCTGTTACATTTTAAGCATAACTGTAGGTCAGTAATATCATCTGCAACTGTGATTTTAATTCATGTTTTATCAGTTTTGTCCATTTAGATACACACTCCTATTTTTTTCTTAAGTGTTGACAACAGAAAATGTTTAAAGATTTTTTTATAGATATTTTTACTGGTAATTAAAGAATTGCAATCTCGACCTTTAAGAGCTGGAAAAAGTACAGTACGTGTTGTGGTTTCAGTGAGTTAAGTAGTAGTGCCATTTATAAATTGCTGAATGATTTTTTTTTAAATTGAGGCATTATTAAGGAGAAGCAAAAAATGCAAGTGTTACCAAATATATGTATAGTCGTCATCAAAGAAATTTATAATAGCTTTGGTTGATAATACAGAGTTTAAGAGATGTTCCTATGTTTTTTAATATTGTAAAATACGTGTAAAGATATTTATAGAAAAATATAGAAAAGGTTAAATTATACTGAAGTTTTGTAGTTTTTCCACCTCAGGTCTTGATGACACTTATTTTCAAATAATAAATTTCAATAAAATAATTATCATTGGTTGTTTTCGAACATTACACCCAATCTAGTTTTGCTGATGCTAAAATAAAAAGCAGAAGCAAAAACTTCTTGGAAATCTGCAAATGCTGAAAAGTACAAAGGCTTGCTATGCTGGCTTACATGTATTGAATAAGAAATGAGCCTTGCCCAAAGAAATTCAAAATTGTGCAATTCATTGTCTTGGTCACTTACAACTGGAAGCTGATGGGAAGGTTAATGAGGCATAATACAAACTGGAAGAATTTATGCAGTTTATTGCCAATTTTGTTTGTCAAGTGGTTGGAAATCAGTACTACATATATGAAACCTTAAGTTTGTACATTTTTCTTCTCATTCAAGCTAGTACATAGTGCTCAAGATTAAAAAGATCTTTTAATAAAAACTTTTCTTTAGGTTCTTAACCAAAATGCCATAATAAATAATTTACTGAAATTTAATTCTCATTCTTGTTCATGAATAACCTTTAGCTTAATCAGTGGTTAAAAAAAATTCTCAAGTTGGCCCTTTATTGTCTCTTGAGGTTTCGAGAGAACTAGATCACTTTCCAGTTCACAGTCAACATGAAACGATGCCCCTGACAACTCTACAATGTTCTTCAGTTCAGGCACTTGGAAGTAAAGTGTTAAGTCAGTGATGGTCAGTAATCAGGTAAGTAAATATTAAATGGTTAAAAATGATTAAGTTTTACCTGGCTGTCAAACCAGGACACTCCTAAATCACTACATCATTACTGTATCCATTTCTAAATGCCCTCCGGGTACTTCAGTGCTGTATTTAGTTGGAGTCCATGTAATTTTCCATTGAGAAGTGGAATGTGGTGCAGTTTCTCAGGAAAGGGAAATAGTGAAATAGAAATGCCAATGAATTCAGGCATAAATGTTTCTCCTGCAAAATTGGCTACAACCTTTAAAAGCAGAAATGTTGGTGATGATATTCTGGCTCCACAAGGTATGAAAAAATAATACAATGGAATTTACTGTACAGTACTGTCAAAATACATTACGTGGTGATCCACTGTGTTAAGGTTGAGCAATCTTACTGTAATATAGGACATACCTAAACTATAAAAAAAATTACCAATACAATTGAAGGTTCTGTAATGGGGTATGATCAGAAAATTAGTACAGCCTTCGAAAATTAAAATATGTACTAGGACTACAATAATTAAGACGGTATGAACAGAAAATTAATAAAGCCTTAGAATGTATGAAAAAGAAAATGTTCTCGATTGGGGACAAAAGGAAATCCAAGGATTTCTTTAGAAACATTATTCTTCCAACATTAGTACCTAACTAACAATGTATGAAGTACATTGCGAATATGCATCCAGGAGGGTCAGTAACAACTTTTAAATTGTTACACAAGTTAAAGAACAAATTGCAACTTAATGAAGGTGGTAAAATCTTTACAGCTAATATTGACAAAAGTTATTTACTCCTTAAGATTATCAATTGCACCCCCTTTGTTGTCTCGTTTCATTGTAATGTCTGTCTAGTCCCACAAATATTGTTGGTATATATACAAGGTCATTAAAATACACAAAATATTACAGCATAAAGCTTGACAATAAGTGAATCCATGTACAGTACATATGAACTTGAAAATGGTATGGTAGGCCAACTGAGAGTAATAGGTACAAATTGTCGTCTTAATATTGCCTGCCAAAATGCTTGGGGACATGAGAGTTTTACATGTCCATGGGCCATATGTGTATGTAATCAAACATGGAAATTACTAAGCAATTTGAGGAAGGAGTACAGTGGTCGGAAAATGGACTATGATGCTTTGAGAAGGTGATGATAAAGGGTGAGGAGCAAGTCATCAGAGTAGTAGATAGGTAAGTAGCAAAGTAAAAAGTACAAAGAAGGTCCAGAAAACAATGGAGAAAAGACTCGAGACAGTTGACTACAAAGCGAAACCTGCCATAAAAGATAATGATGATAATGTCATGTCACAATGTCCTACCAAAAAACTGTTTTTAATGCCTTGTTCTCAATGAACGAAGCTTAAGGTTCTAATTATAAAAAAAATAATGTAATAAAAGCCCCACCTGTTGTTCCATATAGGGATCTGGGGATTCCATAATATGAATTTAAATGGTTCTCTAAAGTATCTCTGAGGTGATTCCATTATAATTGCCTAATTCACTGGTAGTATAGAGCATATGTACTGATAAGGGATCAACTCATCTAACAGTGGAAGGCGCAGAACCTTTACAGGCAAAGGAAATGCAGTACGTAGGCCTACATCGTTATTAAACACTGGAGAGGCTTGACACCACTTCAAATCTCTGATGTCAAACGTTTTATTCTGATGATATAAAAACTACAGATTATGGCATTCTTATGATATAAAAACTACAGATTAGTCTTTTTCAATATAATGCTGTTATTGAAAACCTAAGTTGCTGGGTAGCACTTAAACCATAGGGAAAAAATGGGTTAACCATTCTTCACGAATACACTAGCTACTAGGTATATATCATCATAATTCAGTGGACTGCTTAAACTATATCTAAACAATGATCGTACAGTATTAAGATACTGAGGCCAAGACAGCCTTAGTATGAGATTGATTATGTGTACTAGACCTAAGTAAATGTTGTGGTTGTAACAGAGGATGGCACTCAATTTGCATCCATGACTGTACATTTCAATCTCAGTTTAGTTTCCCATGTAATATCGTTTTCTCTTATCCACTTTTCCATTTTGTTTTCTTTATTAAATTAGGTGATATAAAGTTTAACATATTTCATAGAGAAACAACTTTGTTCTATAACAGAAAGGGAAATAAAGACATATTTACACGAATGAAATGAAAATGCTCAAATTCAGATACAAAATTAACGAATAAAGAATCACATATTTTACATTTGGATAAATCTGCGTATACTATTCAGCACTAAACAGATCTATAGAAATCAATTTCTTATCATGTACTTCATTCAGAAAACCAATACATGAATAAATATCTATTTAATTATGGTGAAAAAATTAACCGAAGAACGTCAGCTAAGCTGACAAAAACATGTCTCTCAATGTTCATTTACGTTGTTCAGCTCAAACTTTACTTTGCGAACAGTTTCTCCATTAATTTTCAATATTGCTGTTATAGCTTTAGCTTTAGCAGCAAAGGATACTATATAAACCACAGGAATATGACACTTTCGTACGATGGCGTTAACAAAAAAACGATAATTTTGAGGCAGTGGTACGATACATTGACCAGAAAATTCTGGTAAGTTCTAATTGAAGTCTTCAGACTCTTGACTAATGACTACAGACAGAGTGGTTTCAGACACAGTGGGAAGAGGAGGTATTTTTTAACTAGTGCTCGTGCTGATGACCGGCTTTTTCAGGTAAGGAAAATGACATTTCAAGCGCCATTTTCTTAGTTTTTTGGAATATTATTTGTCTTAAGAAGACGTTAGAGGTTTTTGATGATCATGATCTATGTTAGAAACGAATATGGAAAGAAAGGAATATTTCTGTGACGAAGGGAAGAAATTCTTTGTTTTTCTTTTTTAAATGGTTTGTGAAGACATTTTCTTTTTTTAATGGACTAACCATTTCTTGTAAACATTTTGGTGTTGTTTAAGGAAATTGGGGTCGAAGATTTATGTTAAGACAGTTTTCTTAAGGAATGCTTTAAACCGGAGACTTATATTATAGGGTCTCTGCCTTAATTAGGCCTAACAACAACACATCCTGGTTCTTGTCATAGTTTTTGATGGTTTCAATTTGAGGTGGTGAACCTGTATTAGGCCTATTGGTGAGCTGCAGGTGGTTTTAGCTGTTAATTTTTAAGTAAGAAATAGGGAAATTTTAAAGAGAACTTTATCAACTCTCTGAAATAGTCTAGTCTGTGAAAGGATAGGAGTGAATGCCAGAGCTATGCGAGTTTATTTGTGAATTACCTTGTGGTTATGGGGCACGTAAGTCGTGTCTTTGAAGGGTAGATTTATTTTACGCTTCCCAAATATGTTTTTCTTACTTAGCAACTATCATGAAGTTGCGTTTTTTTTTTTTTTTTTTTTTTTTTTTTTTTTTTTTTTTTTTTCTTTTTCTTTTTTGGTAAGCTTAACCGCTTCATACACACGAATCGCTGTTCTTGGGTTATTTTAAAACAAAGTGCTTTCAGTAGAAGTCCGATCTTTAGCCGGTTTATTAAAAGCTGTAGGTACCAGCCACCACAACCGATCAGCCAGAATATGATTTAGGTATTTGAGGGAGGCCATATGGGTTTATATGTTGAATCTTTCAAGCATATTTTGTACTTCCCCCTACAATAGTTTTTTTTTAATTATTTTTATTTATTTATTTATTTTATTTTATTTTATTTATTTATTTTTTTTTTTAGGTATCTAGTTACCACAGTCACTGTCTTGGTTGATACTGTAAAAGTGTCAGCGAATAGTTTGGTTTATAAACAGAAATTTTATTCTGTGAAATTACGCGATATTAAAAAAAAAATAGTAACCACTGAAGTTCAAATTTGTAATTTAGAGCATTATAAATGCAATGCCCATTTTATTAACATGTCAGGGGAAAAATTTAATTTCAAATGCAAATTAAGGTTAGGATCCAACGAATGGAATAAGTGACACTTGACTGAGGTTCTGCTAAAGGTTGCTTTACTTACAAGTGCAACTTTGAAGTTTACTTCCTGCCCGAGTGTTAGGATTGACAGCCTAAATTTTATCGAATCCAAACCATTAAAACAGCATTGTTAAGTTGCACATTGAGTGAAATATTTTTAAAATGTAATTGTACTTCACTTGGTTTTATTTATTTTTTTTTTCATTATTGGTTAAAAGTTCATTTAGGGTGATTTACCTATGCAACATTCTGGCTTTATGTTCAGATACCTCCCTGTATTTTTTGTCCCCTCTGTTGATCTTATGAGGCCTGTTGTATTTAACAACGGTCACTTTCCATTCCACCCAACAGGATTTCAACAGCTTTGGTTTATGTCTGTACAGTAAGCCTACTTGACGCCCACATAGTATACATTTGTATGCTTGACATTTGATTGGTTAAAAAAATTCGCATTCCCTCCAAGACTGCATCATGGTTAAAGATTTAAGCATAACTTTAATTCATTCGTGCATAACGCGTGTTGGAAATCATGGTGGTGATAGGAAGGTGGACTGAGTAACCATGTGTAGGCCTATGTCTAAAACTTATGTCCTCGTGATTTTGTCTTGAACATATGCAGAATGTTCATTAACTTAAATTAATTCCCATTATCGTAACTTGGGTATTCTAAATTGCTGGTCATACCATGCAAAAAACTTCATATCTAAAACCAGGTTGTTACTCGGAGACGTAGTTTTCAGGGATTACGTGAGAAAATTGGGCGTTTTTAGCCTAGTTACCTATTAATATTTTTACTAGTTTTCTTTTAGCGCGAGGAAAAATGGTGACGTCCTTTTATCCCAAACTAAAGTATCTGCAAAAATTCAATAGCTTTGGAAAGAAAGATGGGACAGTTCTCTTCATAATGTAAGAAACGTAATTACTGCCTTAGATTTATTTATGTAAGCAGAATGATAAAAAAAAACCTGCCAATAGAAAATAAAATAACGGGCAAAACGAGAGGTTAAAAATTCCTTACTAACATAACCTCATGTATGCAAATAAAACTACACAGTCAAGATGTATGTTGTAACAAGGATTTTAAATCTTGCTGTAAGTCATACCTTTTGAACTGAATTATAGGTCATTAGAAATAATACATTCGAAATTTTATTTTATACATAACGCAATTTTTTCCTCGGGTGTTCTAAGATCAGGGCTAAGTAGTAGTTATTATTGTTGCTAACTTACTATTATAAAATCATTACTGATGTGCGCTTACAATGTGTTTTTCTGTCCCCTTACAGGTACTTCGTATCTAACCGTCCAATTTGCCATCCGCATTTCCTCCAAACTTTCACCTTATTCCAGAACAACCATCTCAGGTGAGTGTTAATTTAGATTGAGATTGACTTATGGGGCTGGTTGATGTCTTATTAGTAATTTAGATAAAGGTTTTGATTTGTAAGATAATTCTTTTAAGGTCGTGGTACCCGTTGACTAGATATGTTGCCACTTAGTGTTAGATGAGGTTGACTTGAGTACCTTACAGAAGCCTGGACATATATAGGCATTTGAAATTGCAAGGGCTTGTTATAGGGGCGTATGGTATATGTAGGTTATTGTGGGCCATTGGCCCGTCTACGTGAGACATCATATCCGCGAATCCTCAAATTTCTCACGGGAGCGAAGGAAACTCGTACCGAACTTCAAGACTTTATTCCTCCTTCTCAAACAATTCAAATTTCAAACAGATCAGGGAGATACCAACAGGTTCCACAGTTCTTTTTGACAAATCTCAGTTCACTCAAAATTCACAGAAATGGTACAGACAAAGGTACATAGACAAATTGGTACAACAATTTACAGTCTTTATATAAAAATAGCAATAAACTCTGAAAAAGGAAGGGCATAAATACGACACAGCACAGGGTGTGGGTGAAAAGGAACAGGGAATGGGCAATTTTCAAAGGCGTCATCTCAACAAAGGGGAAACCAACATTCGTTTTACGACAAAACCACAATTTACTTGACCAAACACACACTACAATCGTCATACAAGAATGTTTTAGATTTAGTAATGAAAATACGTAATTTTCAAATACATATATCCAATGTAAACAAATAGGGAGCGTTCTTTTGGATGCTACAACGTACATTTAAACAAAACGTAAACACAAATCAAGAGCATTCTCTTGGACAACAAACATACATTTAACAGTATACGTAGTTAAAATCGTTCTGAAATGGTCTTTGAATGCCAAACGATATATTCTTGGGTTAAAACATTCGAACTCAGCTTATTATTGAAAAATATTTCTCAACAGTACGATGGGGTCAAAATTTTTTTTATTATTATTATTACAATATCAGGATTATTTACGGCTTTGGAGAGAAACAGACAGACGTGTTTAAAAATGCTGTTGGGTTATAGTATGAAAGATTCATTATTATCGTTTTCATAAGCTTTTGTAGTCCATAATATACTTCCATCTTTACTTTTTGTTCAAACGAATGTCATACAAATACATAAATCATTCTAATTGACGTTTAACATAAGGATCGTTAGGGTTGGGGTTGAAGTTGGGATGGAAACGCAGAGGCCTTTTCATAAACTTATTGAAAATGTGTGTATTCAAAGGCCGTTGTATTTCATCAGGTTTATTTGTAAGAATCCCTATTTCTAGAATTACCAGAAGCGTGGCTTTCATTTCTGTCAAACTGAGTAGATTCAAGCAATACAAAAGCGCTGCAGTTATCGACTAAATATTTGTGGTTCTTTTCTTGTGCATTTAGGATATAAACATTTTTTTTTAAAGATATGTTGTTGCACTACCAGTTTTCATCTTGACCCAGTGTCTCCTCAAAGTTAAGCGCCACGGAAGGGTAATTTGAAGAAGGATCTAATTACAAAACTTTTGTATTCGTGCAATGTTCGTGTTGAGAGAGGTTAGTGGGTTTTTCATTTAAACGGGCTGTTTAGCTCTGACAAGTGCTGTCGTCTTAACTGTAGTTTAATAGCGGTGTGAAGAAACAAAATTGCTAGAAAAACACAATCGCCCAGAAAAATCCTGATCTTATAAATATTGAGGTAGGCGACTCGAATATTTGTTTACAAAATAAAGGCGTGAAATAAGTATTTTGGCTGGATCAGATGTGGTAATTTCACTTGGTTGTCCCATAGTGGGAGAGGTCAAGGTGTCTTTTTACTTGTGTTTCTGAACTATCACCTGGTTGACTAATCAAAGTGGTGGGGATTTGGGGGAAGGGGGGAGTGGTTTGCAGATCCATCAAACTTTTGCCTTACGTTAGTACTTTTACAATAAAATCGTTAGGGTAGGCAGATTTCTAGAGGTACCCTTGTTAGATTCATGTCAACAGTTTGATGAATGACAGTAGATTTCAGATTTTTTTTTTTTTATACAGGAAGCTAACTTTGAATAACAGCTTTACAACTCTTCACTAGAAGCTATAACCAGTAACCCTGATATGTACGAAAATCCATGAATTCTTGGGCCTTATATTACTGTTCTGATCGTTTATGGCCAGTAATCTATGTTGAGTCTTGTTGACAGCATCAAAAGGTGACAATACCTCAAGCCTGACTGATCATTAGTTTAGTGTTCACACCTAATAATATTGGTAGCTAGCTAATTGTGTATTAAAATCAGAAATCTAATTTTGATTTTTATTGAATATAAAATGAAATGTCCGGGAGACCATTTCATAAACCTGTTATTTTTACCTAGTAGCACTGTTAGCTCGCTAGTTAATGTGCATTATAATTAGAAACCCGATTCAGATTTTTATTAAATATATACAGTACAATGAAATTTATGCCCGGGGGGACTGAAAGATTCATTTCATATACCTGCTTTGCCAATATAGTTAGCCGCTCGTATGCAAATAAATTCTAGCATTAGCCGTCATCAGTCGTAATACTCCAGTAAAATTTAATTCGAGAAAACAATGTCATCAATCAAGTTAGAAATATAAAAGTTATTCAGCAGCTGTTCATTGTACATAAATACTCGGGCCATTTTTGCTTCATTTGCCAGTGATCAAAGTCAAAGCAACGTCGACACACACCTGCAGATTTTTGTATCATTTTTGTTTTATTCAATTTCAGATTAGACATGTAGTATATACTCTCTCTCTCTCTCTCTCTCTCTCTCTCTCTCTCTCTCTCTCTCTCTCTCTCTCTCTCTCTCCTGGTTGAATGAAAACATCAGAAATGTGGAATTTGTTTATTTCAGAAAATTGCTCCTTCAAATAACGCACGTCTAAATATTCTAATTCTTTAATTTTAATTAGGTGATTAGAAAGACCATTTAGTTAGTATATTTTATCTGGTACAGACACCATTGACAGGCTTGCCATGCTTTGTGGCTGCATGGAAGAAAGATTCGTACTTCCATAGACATTAACTGTTCAAAGAAAGTTAAGTAGAAGACAAGCAATGTTAGTTAGCAATTTCTTTGATAAGGAATTAGTGTTAATTTATCGTAAGTAACTTAGTTGTGTACATTGTCTGAAGGTAGAACTACAGAAGTTTTCCTTCAGAAGAGGTTAAGTTCTGTAGATTTTATTCTGTAGCAGTGTTAAATTACCCTTTTCACTTTTAAGAAATATAATTTCAAAATAGTTAATTGTTCAGAAGTGGTTTAGTCTTACGGGTTTACTTTCTGGCATCTTTGAATTAATTTTTTCCACTTCTCGAGATGTCATTTTTGTAAAATTGTCATTTCATTATTTTTTTAAAAAATTAAATCAAATTAATTTTGTAAAATTTTATGTCTACCTCATTGTTCATTTTTTTTGTATTTTTCATTAATTTTTTTGCAAAGTTAAATGTCATTAATTTTTTAAAATTAAATTTCAATTTTTTTAGATTAAATATTTCATTAATTTTTTAAAGTTTGAAATGGGGATAACTAGTCAAGACCCTTTTCTTGTGTATGAAATCTTCATATAGTTTCTAAAGTGCTCTTGAAAGGCTTCATGTCGTAGACAAGGAAAGGTTCTTTGGCTTAAGGATATCCTTATCTTGAATGAGCGTGATTGATCATATTTGTGTATTAGTTTGGTTAATTACTATTTTTCCGAAACTACAAATACCGTGGAAACTTGCAGACAGAACACTAGAGAGAAGAGGGGAGTCGCCGGGCACTGGAGAGGAGAGGAGAGGGGAGTCGCCGGGCACTGGAGAGGAGAGGAGAGGGGAGTCGCCGGGCACTGGAGAGGAGAGGAGAGGGGAGTCGCCGGGCACTGGAGAGGAGAGGGGAGGGGTCGCGGGCACTGGAAGGAGGAGGGGAGTCGCCGGGCATGGAGGAGGAAGGAGGGGAGGGGTCGCCGGGCACTGGAGAGGAGAGGGGAGTCGCCGGGCACTGGAGAGGAGAGGAGAGGGGAGTCGCCGGGCACTGGAGAGGGAGGGGGAGGGGTCGCCGGGCACTGGAGAGGAGAGGGGGAGGTCGGGGGAGGGGCAACTGGAGAAGGAGGAGGGGAGGAGCGCCGGGCACTGGAGAGGAGAGGGGAGTCGCCGGGCACTGGAGAGGAGAGGGGAGTCGCCGGGCACTGGAGAGGAGAGGGGAGCGCCGGGCACTGGAGAGGAGGGGGGAGTCGCCGGGACTGGAAGAAGAAAGAGGGGGAGTTTCGCCGGCGGCAGGGCACTGGATGAGAAGAGGGTGGCAGTCGCCGGGCAATGGAGAGGACGAGGGGAGTCCGGCGGGCAAGGAGAAGGGAGGAGGGGAGTCGCCGGGCACTGTGCGAGAGGAGCGGGGATGTGCCGGGCAATGGAGAGGAGGAGGGGAGTTCGGCGGGCACTGAGAGGAGAGGGCGAGTCGCAGGGCACTGGAGAGGAGAGGGGAGTCGCCGGGCACTGGAGAGGAGAGGGAGTTACGCCGGGCACTGGAGAGGAGAGGGGAGTCGCCGGGCACTGGAGAGAAGAGGAGAGTCGCCGGGCACTGGAGACAAGAATTGTGGAGGGTGAGGAAGCTACTCGTGGGTAGGTACAGGCGGATTAAAATATTAATGGCATGAAATACCGGATCCCATCTTTCCATTAAATCTGGCAGCTTTTTATAGTTTAAGCCCCTATTGATTGTATAACATCTATTCCTTCAATAAATAACTGAAGTACTATTGATATTTTAATTTCCTTTTAACCATTTCTCTATATACAGGATAATCCTATTCCATTCTGACTTCCACCAGTATGCAAGACCCATGTAAGTTTCTTCCTATACACTTGGGTAAATTGCGTAGCAGTTTAATATCTGGTGAATTTTTGGAATACGAGTGCAGAAACCCAAATGTTTAACCAAGGTCTCATTTCCACTTTCCTCCTGAAGGGAAACACTTAGTATTTCCACTTTCCTCCTGAAGGGAAATACTTAGTATTTCCACTTTCCTCCTGAAGGGAAATACTTAGTATTTCCACTTTCCTCCTGAAGGGACGTCTTCTTTGTCTGTTCTTCCACTTCCTCCTGAAGGGGCGTCCATAGTAGGCCTAGTTTCACTTTTCTCATAAAGGGACGTCCTTAGTATACGCCCCTTAGATTGTCTTTCACTTTTCCAAACATCAGTCGTCATTAATGACAACTTTCACTTTCTGCCACACGAATCCACAACTGAAACGAATTACTCACTAGTATTCATTAATGCTTGAATTACCTGGAATTAAGACTGCAATTTTGCAAGATTTTTTATAACCTATTGTAAGTACTTATCGCTGAAAGTGTGTAACAAGAAACTCACTGATCACTAGACTTCATACTAGTAGCTAGTTAAAGCAATACTTAAACAGGGTAACACATTTCGATTCAGTAATTTACTATCCTTAAATCTACAGATCAGACAAGTTTTCATTATTGCATCACACAAACATGAATACATATAAATTATTATTAATATTAGTGTCTGACTGCATAACTTATAACCTGGTCAAGAATAAACTGGCCATTAAACCCAATACTGATAAATAACAATGTTTAGTTAAATTGACTTGGGTATTTTTCCTTAAATGTTTCAAATAGTCAAAACCTAGGCTCACGTGTCTATACTAAAACTGTTACAACTGTTATTCCCCCTCTTGGTTTCAATTTTTGAAAAATATAATTGGCAAACTGCCAATAAAAGCTAACCAAACTTCACTTGCTGTTAAATCAAAGTTTGTGTTTTGTCATACATGGCGACAAAGTCAACAATCTGAAATATTTCAAAATACCACCACCTTGCAACAATAAGAGTACCTCCAGCATAACTATGTACATTTAGAAATCACAAACATTGATTGAAAGAGGCTGTAACGAAGGTAATGGACTCTGAAAGAACACACGTTATCTCTATTCAGACATTACCGAGGAACTAACATATTTCATTTTAAATGAAGGAAACTTACTTTTACTAAAAAGGGAGCATTTGCTGAAGAAATTAATTCCTTTTGAAATCAAACTTTGCACTTGGTTGGTTACCTTAACGGAATGTAGGACGTAAAACCTAATTTTTTTTTTTCTAAAACCCTAGCTTAACTCTTGTTCCCAGACCTGCTTATTGGTAGTAATATTTCTCCTGTCATTGTTTTCTGTTAACTATTTCGGTAAAATACAAGTTTTATTTTCCTTTCGGTAATTAATTTTATGGACTAACAAAACACTATTACTGTCCACAACAATCTTTACTCACCTTCCTTGCATAACTTACACCAATTCCCAAAATCACAGGATGACAGGGAGGAAACTGTTCTTACACACTAGAATAATTCAAAATAATTCAAATAGTTTTCGAATAGCGTAGCCCTGAAAAAAACAATGGTCATCAGTTTCATCTGCTAATACTGTCAGAACAGAGTTTTTAAGCAATATAAACTACGTTGAGAGCATTTAGATTCAAATCACAAGACCTAAGCTCTCGGGTGTTATCCTTTGTACTGTACAAAAACTATATTCTCAATTATTGATACGACTTTCTCTCCGTATTCTTTGAAAGTTTTTCCAAGTTATTCTTTCGCTCACCATGCGCAAGACAAGGAGTATTTAACACTTGGGCTTTGATGATCCCAAACTTCTGGTTTCACATCTTGCAGCAACTAGTCATATCCAAGGAATGCAAAAAGTGAACGACCTTTCGTTAATTCTAAAGAATAGTTCCGCACGGACTGCAAGGAACGTAACCGCGGATACGACATCTACTAGGGGTTGGGGCGTCCAATGTATTTCGCCGTGTTTAGTACTGGCCCCTGGGGGTTAATTACAGTCGTCCGAATAAATATTACTTTAAATTCTTGTTCAGTAAGTAAAATAACGTAGGAAAACGTCAACTGCCAAAGTCTACATTACCGCGGAATGAGGGCTTAGAATTCCCGGCCTTTCTACCAGTCTGAAAGGAATAACCTTTGGTTACACATTTTACCAATACTGCTTTACATTTTATGTTCTCAGCTAAATTTAAAACTTTAAAGACCGAGAGAGAGAGAGAGACCCTCTGGTACGCAAAGGAATGAATTTAGTTGCAAAGGATAATCAGGTGAGAAAATCTTTGGTATTAAGTCTCCTTACTGGCTGCTCCAAGCAATGTCACTGCTGAATTACCTTTAACAGAGACTGAGAACAAACTTTAGCTAAAATTCAACCATACTTTAAGCCATTTTGTGGGTCCTCTCGACCTAAGTATTTTATAAAAGGTCAACAAGACGAGTGAGTGACATTTATACATACTCATAAGCTCCTCGTAAGTGATTAGTCTTAAATGGAAAATGAACGAGAATGAGTGTCTTGTAAATTTTAAGAGTTTAGAAAGTTGGAGAGCTGGAAAGTTAAGAGGCAAAATGAAATTGAATGGAAGAAGACTGAAAGGCAGAGAGAAATGGATTAGGTAACTGAAATAGGATGTTGCAAACAATACCCAGATAATGGTAGAAAGGTATAAGTACACAAGCAACACCCGAGTGTCTCGTCACCCCTGAATACCAGAGCATTCCAGAGCACGAGATCAGGTATAGTCCTTGAGGAAGGAAAGTAGAGGCAAACACCTCAAACTGATTATTTATCCCCTGAAAAACTGTTCTCGCCTCTTTAACCTTCACAAAACAACACCTTCCATAGCTGGACTCAAAATTTCAAAATGGCCAAGGCCTATCTTATCTATCGAAACAATTTTCAGGACCTTATGTTATACCTGTTACCCCAACTATTCACTAATTCCACCCAAACAGTAAGTTAATGTGTCAACCTACGACAGTTAAGGCTTACTTAAAACAGTATAAAGCAGTGATGGCATATGGGCGAGTTATTCAACAAAATTAAGCCGTATCCACGGACTCTAACCTATGAGCTCTTTCGCCATTGACAGCGCAATCTATGGTCGTAAGAGGGATGTATAACAGTTTTCTAGGGTTTACGTTAACTTAAATACAGATCATATTCGTACAATCTATAACTAATACAGAGAGCTGACTGACAATACATAGTCGCACGCTGAAAAAGTCCAACTTTGTTTCTCGACATTGGTCTACACCACCAGTTTAGTATCCGTGCCCTGCCAGGATCACCGATGCTTGCAACAAGCAGCTACGGGTATGAAATAATCTTAAGACACCTTTGTGGCCAATTGTCCCTTGAACCAAACTACTAAGGTTTATTATGGAGTTCATTTACATATTTTTTTAATAGACGGCAAGGCATTCAGCCCCCAAGTACAGTGATGCTCGAATCTCATGCAACATGATTCCATAAGATTTCGTTCAAAATTCACTAACTGGCAACATAGGAAGCTCCATATTTATCTATTATTTCAATGCGGAAACGCGATTATTGCATACAATATGGACCATAATATGTTTCACAAGAGTGAAATCTGTCATATATGTCAAAACTGTAAGAAAATGTCACGTGTAGCAAATTTCAGAAAAAACTCTTCGAAACATTTTCCAAAACTTTCGTTCACACACCGCTGAAGCATTTGACCAAAATGAAGTCGTCATCAAGCATCAGTTCAAATGTTAAATAAAATAAAAACGAAAAACAAATGGTCATAACATTCATAATGCTTCCAAAGTCAACATAAAATTTAAAATAGTCCTATTAGATTGCTTTTACATCTCAATGCTGAAAAATATGTAAATATGTATATACAAAAGTAGAATGCGCCCACCAATATCAACATGTGAGCGGAGCGTTTGTGACGTATCATTTGTGTCGGTGCAACAACCACCACCCGGTGTAACATAAGTAGGTCTACACTGAGTAGCGACAATGAAATTATCTTGAAGACACTTATTTTATGTGTACAGGAATATTTGGATTTTCATACAGAATTGATTGCTATGATTCTTCATATTTAAAAATTATGGCATACAAGTAAATATTCGCCCATGCAATTATTCTTTTGTCAAAGCCAAGATATTATTCTTAGGCCTAGGTGTTAGATTTCTTTACTTGACAATTAACAGTCACATCTCTCTATTAAAAATTTCTACACATTCTTGTTCTTCAAGTTACCTTATGAAAGGATAAATTATACACCAAAAGCGAGGAGAAGGACTTTTAAGAAAATAATATTTTAAACCAGTTGAAAAACAAGTGTTCCATACGCCTTGATATTAATACTTTTGATATTTCGATTAATAGTCATCTTCTCCATATAATCAAAATCATCATCTTATATTTCTCAAAGAACAGGTAATCTCTACAAATAAAAAAACTTAGTAACATTATATCTCATAAGGCTTAGATTATTCTTTTAGGCCTATAATTCATTTTGCAACATATAGGCAGCGTAAACGCAGCCTAAAACTTCAACATTCAAAGAAAATTGGTTGTAATTCATATTCCCGTTGTATTCGTCAAAAAAGAAAACAGATAATCTCTACAAATAAATTCATTAATAACAGATTATATCTCAGAAGGCTTGATTATTTTTTTAGGCCTATAAAACATTTTGCAACATACAGGCAGCTTAAACACAGCCGAAAGCTTCAACATTCAAAGAAAACTTGTTTTAATTCATATTCCTACGTTGAATATGTTGTTATGACTGTGAGCTTATTAGGTCTACTGTCAATGCAGCAGACGTAGTTATGTTGACCATTCCGAGGAGCATGTAAAGTGTGCTTTCATTGATGGCGGCCACAACTAACCTTATCACACCGCATTTTGAACTTAAAGCTGCGTAAAAAAAAGAAAAATCAGTTCAAATCACACAGATTACGAATGATACCAATGCATAAAAGGGATCATATTTATATAACCATAAGGAAAATAGGGCTAGCTGTGAATTTACAAACTTTTCGACATGTATGGCCATTAGAAAAAAAAAGAAAAAATATAACGCTACTTGGCAACATCACGTTGAGTCTGAGAATCTGGACGATACAAAAAGAATCATGTCGCATGAGATTTGAGCACCACTGTACTTTATGTGGACCCTTATCAACCCAAGACACAACCGTTTTATTAGGACCTGGTTAGACTTTTGGTGTTTTAACTGGTAGGCGAGTTTATAACTTCTCTGGGCCTCCTATTTGCTAATACATGCTATAGAGCCAAGGAAAATTGTAGGAGTAAAACTAATTCTCAGACCACTCAAATGAAACAAAAGCAAATCACTGATTACCAAACGTCCTGACACGATTGCCCGAAATTCACGATAAATTACAGTAAGGTATAGAGCACCCTATACCAGTCCAAGTAGCAAAAAATAGCACTCAGGATTTTATCCGCTGCCTATTTTAAAGACATGTACCAACTCGCCAAGAAGAAAAAAATCGCTTATGACAATTTCTTAGCATCAAACGTAACCATTAATTCGCCGGAAATAAAGCACTGATTAGCATAACCATTACCTTAGTCTCTGAACCCGAAACACTTCTATGTTCCTTCTTGGCACACGTTCCTCAATTCAAACACGACGGGCACAAACAATTACTCTAGTAAACGTTTCTCATAAGGCCAACACTCATTTCGATAATTTAGATATTTCACGGTGGCCATAAAGTTGCAAATCACGGCACTTGTGAAGTCCATAATTTAAAGTCTATATATAGGGCTATAAGACTAACACATGCGTGTGTTCTAAGTCAGTTCTTCAGTCTAACTGAAAACCTTCCCAAAGCCTTCAGCCAATCACAGGAGTTCGCGCAATTTCCTTCAAGCAAAATGTGTGAAAACGAGTTCTGATTGGCTGAGACGACGCACAGACCTCTGGAAAGGTAGTGACACTCCAAGAAGGTGCTACGTTAATTTAATGACCGTACTAAAAGGTTAACTAATTAAACTCTCTCTCTCTCTCTCTCTCTCTCTCTCTCTCTCTCTCGTGAAGACAGGGACGCTACAGGCAATATTCCTAGAAAATCCGGTTTGCCTTCATCGGCACGAGCAATAGAATAGGTACCTGTCTGTTGATCAACTGCTCTTGGTTTCAGCTAGGGTGCACATACAGAGAGAGAGAGAGAGAGAGAATTATACGTAAGTGATGATTAAGTCAAAACGCATTCATTTAATTGAAAACGGAAAGTGCCCAGGAAATTTCAATGCCGATTAGATAGTTATCCGTCGTTTCCCATAATGTAATTGAAATCACCCGGGCACTGATACTGAATGTGGTAATGATCCACTGCAAATATACAAGGTGTGTAATCTACAAATATACAAGGTGTGTAATCTAAACAGAGCCTAGCAACTGACGGTCATGGAAAAAAAAAGTTGCTAGAGACAGAAGACATTTCGAATGTCCCTCACTCACTACTGTTATCAGCACTAAAGATCTTGACTTGAAAGACAACTGAGATTCCTCGAAACCAGACAAGGAATACTTACCTACAATCACAATTTTCAAACAATGCAAAGGCCGATGGGATGGGCAACTTCAAACAGCTGTTGGTAGATCAAAACCAAAAAAGAGAGAGATCCATGCAGCAACATATAACGCAATTACGAAAGGTCCATCTTTAAAATTACTGTTAAGGATTTTGAATCGCTGTGCCGTTATACTACTTCTGAGAGGGACACCGGACCTGGAACACTCAAGGGGACTAACCCTCCCCCCCTTCCCACCTCTCCCCCTGTCCTACAACCCCTCCTCCCCCCACCACCGCCCCGCCCCGCCCCACATCGTGCCTCAAGGTATACCAATTGCTTTACTCCTGGCCATTAAAAATGAATCCTTGGAAACGTACTCACATTGAGACTTCATCAAGTTTTAAGCTAAAAATTACCATTTATAGATGCATATTCATAAACCCACCCACAAAAAACACACGTGCACACAAACATACATGTATGTATGTATGGTGAATAACATACTTCGTATTTTCATTTGGAAAACCTAATGAAAGTAGAAGACTATATATATATATATATATATATATATATATTATATATATATATATATATATATATATATATATATATATATATATATATATATATGTATAGTCTCCCATCTTTATTAGTTTTTAAAATGAAAATATGAGAGAGGCTCTTCAGCAACCGAACGCTCCGATTCGGTGTTGATTAAGACACAAATCGCAGACAAATCTGATTAGGGAATAGCGGATCAAGTCGTTCTTCTATTAGCGTGATGAAAACATGTTTACAAAAACGACTGTTTTCACTCTCCCTAGCTGGAGAAATGAGAGAATGTGAGGGGTCTGCTGCTAACAAACACGAAGGTTGCGGTTCATTCTCATTAATGAAGGATATGAGAGAAATTTATCAATATGATTTTTTTTTATTTTGATATAGCTGTTGGTCCTGGATTGTCAGAGATAAAGGCGAAAGGTAAAGAATTTTTTTATTTGAAATAGATGAATTGACGAAGCACTGGGAGAATTTATACTACTAATGTCACTCGATAATTTGGAATGACAGTAAGATGAAATATTTCTTTATGTATTTTATTACACGAAAAAGTCTTATAGAAAACTCAAACAAATGAATGGGAAAATGTCTCCGGAAAATTCAGCTTGAAATCCACTGCAGATAAACTCAATTCAACTCAAATATAATCATTTCACACCCTTGTACTTGGTTTTAAGCGACGATGGGATAGAATAAAAACCAAATGCCCTGTTGATCAATGAGCGTGGGTGGAAGTTAGTGGCTTAGAAATACACTGAGGGAATGAAAGAAAAAAAAAAGTATTTTGTCAAAACTCCAATTTGTTTCCAAACTTGCAAGACATAGACATAACCGAATGAGAACTAGACATGGAAATAAACTATATATATATATATATATATATATATATTATATATATATATATATATATATATATATATATATATATATATATATAGTATATAAAAACTGCCACAAAATCTAGTTTTATGTCCTTATCGACAAGCGATTTGAACTATTTCTGGCCAACGATTTACAAGTCAAACGGATGATTCTATAAAAAAAAAAAATCCCATCAGATTTTTTTTTTGTTTTTTATTTATAGTCTGCCTCAAATTCGATAAAATGTGACTGTGATTATCAAGGCAACAAATGCAACGTAAAATGTTGCAATTGCTGGAGATTCCTGTTACCCGGATTTGTATATTGATCACCACAAAATTCGGGAAAGGCCTTTGACCCGCACCCATCCTTCCGGAATATATTCCGTGGAATTTAGCTGACAGGTTTATTCAGGCATTCCTACAATCAAGGCGGACGGGAATTCAAATGGACGCATAAATCGTATCTTTGAAAAGATTTTATGGATTATTCAATCTCAAAAATAACATTTTCTTTATTAGGACGATCTGTTTATAATTCTTTCCTACTTTCCTTCTAAAAAATGAAAACAAAGAAATAGAAACAAAAACAAAGAAGAAACTTAAAAACGCACGAAACAAAACACTCCTTTTACGGTCTCTAAAGAATAACAAAATAATAATTTGTAGTGACTTTTATGGAGTCAATGACCGGATGGAAAGAGGAGGGAAAGTTGAGAGAGAGAGAGAGAGAGAGAGAGAGAGAGAGAGAGAGAGAGAGAGATGGTAATGTAGTTAACGTCTCTAGCCGAAAGTTAGTACACAGCTTTCAAGTCCACTAAAAAAAAAAAAAAAAAAAAAAAAAAAAAAAAAAAAAAAAAAAAAAAACAAAAAAAAAAAAAAAAATTGGAGTTTTAGGAATGAAATAAAACTACAAAAAACTTTGAACCGTTTCCCCCTGAATAAACCAGGGAAAAAAATTTCTTGGTAATGTTTCTCAGTCGTTTCCATAGAATGCTCCCATATGGGAACTTAGTGGTGTTTCTCAAAAGGGTGCTTTAGCTGTGTTCAAAGTTATTTGCATTTCTCTATACTTGTGATTCTACATTTATCCGTACCATATCTATACCCCATACCCATACTGATACCCATAGCCACATCCATACCCATACCTACACACACACAAAGGCAGCCAAGAAAATTATATTATGTATACATATATATATATATATATATATCTATATATATATATATATATATATATATATATATATGTATATATATTCCAGTCGAGAATATTAGCACTGCATATCAGATATTTTAATCTTAAGTTTAACTCTCTCTCTCTCTCTCTCTCTCTCTCTCTCTCTCTCTCTCTCTCTCTCTCTCTCTCTCTGTGTGTATAAAAGGATGCGATAAAAACATTTGTTCCTGTGGGTTGCAGCATTCTGAATTTAAAGCTGATGATTATAGTTGCAAAAGTCTTCATTTGACGAAATAACATGGAAATGCAATAAAATGAATACAGATCTACGGATATTAATCTTATACTCAAACGCCTTTTTACTGCATTATCTCAAATAAAAAAATATTCACATATTTCGTCGAATAATTCGAGGTCTGGTAATTCGCGAAATATTGCCAATATAAAACCCAGCGAAAGCCCTCTATGAACGGCTGACGAAAACAGATGACGCAACCCTCGAGGGCCATGAGGCAAAATACGCTCGTATAACTTGCCAAAGGACGAATTAGTGCAACGAAACATCTCGTCAAGAGGAGGAGGAGGAGGAGGAGGAGGAAGAGGAGAGGGGGCATTGAAAGAAGTCGGGGTTTCTTAATAACCGTCAAGAAGTTTCTAGAAAGTCAAAAGCAGTTCGTGATGGATGAGTGGACGTAGTTATGATGTCCTCGCTCACAGTAATGAGGGTGTGAGTCTCTCTCTCTCTCTCTCTCTCTCTCTCTCTCTCTCTCTCTCTCTCTCTCTCTCTGTCGCACGTAGGGCATTAAATGAAATTCATTATATGTTTGTATTCGAAATGTACCTTGAGAAAATAGGCCTATTCGTCGAATGACCAATTTCATTAGCGAGTGGTAACTAGGCTACTTATGAGTTGCAAATTTCCCCAGTTTTCTGATATTTATCCATTATACCAATCCGCGCTAAAATATTCCTTATGCCGATCTAGACAAAAGCGTCTAGATTAACGCAAGAAATCGCTGAAGCAAAGTGAAATTCATTATTGATTCCAACTATTAATTACGTCAACTCATCGGATCGAAAGATTCCCATTTAAAAATAAAATATATAAAAATCCTTTCTTGGGCTTTTCCTTCCGGTCACGTCATGCCCAAAGGCAGTCTCCAATTTCCGCCTCCACAAATCTTCCCCCCTCCCCCCTTCCCCGCCCCCTCCGCAAAATCCCCCCCCCACCCCCCACTCCAACCCCCCCCCCCACCCCCCACCCCCCTCAAAAAGCCTTCTTCCGGAAAACCGCACCTTTGAAGCTCTCGAAACCAAAAGCCTCTTTAGGAAGATGCTTGGCTTCCAAGGGACTTCGAGGCGTCCTCCAATTCGGAACTTTTAAAAGAAACCGGCGCCGTCAAAGGCGGGGCTATAATTGTCCCCCCCACCCACCCCTCCCCCCGGCCCCAAACAAATTTGGACTTGTTTCTCGTGGCCCAATCATTGTGGGTTCCTTTGATGCGGTTCGCCACCCCTAAAAGACTGGGGAGGAGGGAGGAGGCGGAGGAGACGAGGATTTTTCATGGACTCAAACATTAAGAAGGATGTTCGTGTTCTCAAAGGATATGAAAATGGTTTTTTCCTTCTTCTCTTTTTTTTTCCAAGCAGTCTCTGGTGCCTGTGATAGGTAGAATGAACATTGAAATAGACATAAAGGAGAAAAAAGACAGAGGAAATATCAAAGGGTGGTTATACGGACTTATGTGTCCGATGATTTAGATTTTGTCACGAGTGAATACCAGATTTACGTTTCGTTACTTGATACGATTAAAACTCCACGACTTCTTCTTTAGAATTTTGTCTCTCTCTCTCTCTCTCTCTCTCTCTCTCTCTCTCTCTCTCTCTCTCACACACACACACACACACACACACTTTTAAGGTCCTATCACACCCTTTAAACTACAGGGCTAAATAGTAATTCTTTTGGTTTTTGGGTAGTCGTGTGTGTGTGTGTGTGTGCGTGTGTAAGAGGCATATGGGACACTTGACGAATCAGAAGGCGTACCAGCAGACATATTACAGTAAGGGGAATAAATAACTTAGGAAGTAACTAAGAAATAACAAAAATTATAAAGAAATCGGGTGGCCGTTGGCGAAAAAACCACACAAAACCTTCAGAAATATACATAAACGCTAGAGGATACAAAACAGGAAACTATGAGATCACTCCTCCTTTCGAGACAAAGTGACCCAGTTAAATAAGCGTCTGGGAGTTGGGTCAATTAACCTGAAATGGCACCACGGAAGCGTCTCAACAGGTGAGGAGGAATCCTATAGATCTCCTCTCAAAAGGATGCTCGGACCTTTATTGATCAGGATGTCACTGATCATCGGCGTCACTGACGCCTGGTGAGTCTTATTGGAGCTAATCGAGAGAGGGGAATGTAAAGATAAAGAAATACAAAATGATAATAGAAAAAGAAGTGGAAGGAAAGTTAAACGAAGGAATATGTAAACGGAATACAAACTTTAGAGATAAATAAAAATCCTTTCAGATAAACCACTGATGAGGAGTGAAAGTGCGAGATGGAGAGAGATACAACGAAGATGCTGTAAAAAATATGTTGGCAAGTTTGTTGTTGGCATGACGACAACAAAATGAATGTCGACGACATGTTGGCTGCAACTACTACCGCCCTCCCAGCCTTCTAAAGGTGTAATGACCTAAAACGGACGCCATGGCTGAGTGGTGCAGCGCTTTCTCCATCTTTTCTAGGTCCTTGGAGCACTCGCGATCTACTGCCCATCAACCTGTAAGCTGATGTCAGCTCAAGTCAAGAAAGGGTGTAGGGGTAGCAACCCCATCCCCATAGACCTGTTGAGAAACCAGTAGTCTGTACCTTTCCATAGCCTACCACTCCATAAGGGAAAGGGCGTTTAATTTAGATTTAATAGATTATATCAGCCATTCAGCGTTTAAAGAAAGTGAAAAGAGGGAGTTGGAGCGGTTGGACAGCAAGTAAAAAGAGATCTGGATAATAAAGGAGATGGAGTATAAGGGGGTAAAGATGGAACTGGGAGCAAACCCCACTGTAGCACTAGGAAAGTAATAGTTCGAGAGGCTGAACAGCAAAACAGAAACATGGGAAGTAGGACTGGAGATGGAGTATTGAAAAATAAGAGCAACCCTTGAATCCCATCCCATATATATATGTATATATATACATATATATATATACATATATATATACATATATATATATACATATGAATAATTATCACATCGAACCGTGATCCATTAATATATCAATTCAAGCTACAAATGTCCTTTAATATCTAAATTCACTTTACCTCCCAAATGATATATTTTCATATATGTACCGAAGGGGAATTTTTTAATTGATAATAATTTCGTCCCCCCATGGGATCGAACCACCGTCCAAGTGGACGGGGACGAAATCAGGACAGTCAGTGACGCTATCCAATCAGCCAAGGTCAGAATCGATATGAACTTATAGCGTCTCTGTTGCTGATTGGATAGCGTCACTGACTGTCCTGATTTCGTCCCCGTCCACTGGACGGTGGTTCGATCCATGGGGGGACGAAATTCTATTATCAATTAAAAAATTCCCCTTCGTTACATATATGAAAATATATCATTTGGGAGGTAAAGTGAATTTAGATATTAAAAGGACATTTGTAGCTTGAATTGATATATAAATGGATCACGGTTCGATGTGATAATTATTCATAACAAAAGGCTACGTGCTGTCAAACGCTCGAATTGGCCAACATGGTAGACGGGGTTTCATATCGATTTCTAATTACGAAAGCACCCAGATCGAGGGTGATTTGAAGTCAAGGTCAGAATCGATATGAACTTATAGCGTCTCTGTTGGCTGATTGGATAGCGTCACTGACTGTCCTGATTTCGTCCCCGTCCACTTGGACGGTGGTTCGATCCCATGGGGGGACGAAATTATTATCAATTAAAAAATTCCCCTTCGGTAACATATATGAAAAATATATAATTTGGGAGGTAAAGTGAATTTAGATATTAAAGGACATTTGTACTTGAATTGATATATATATATATATATATATATATATATATATACATATATATATATATATATATATACATATATATATAATACATATATATAGTATAATACATATATATATTACATCTATATATATACATATACATATATATATATATATATATATATATATATATACATATATATATACATATATATATATATATATATATATATATATATATATATATATATATATATATAAAACTGCCACAAATCTAGGGTTATGTCCTTATCGACAAGCGATTTGAACTATATCTGGCCAACGATTTACAAGTCAAACGGAGATTCTATAAAAAAAAAAAATCACATCAGATTTTTAAAATTTATAGTCTGTCTCAACTTCGATAAAATGTGACTGTGATTATCAAGGCCAACAAATACAACGTAAAATTTTTGCAATAATGGAGATTCCTGTTACCGGATTTGCACCCGGATTTGTATATTGATCACCACAAAATTCGGGAAAGGCCTTTGACCCGCACCCATCCTTCCGGAATATATTCTGTGGAATTTAGCTGACAGGTTTATTCAGGCATTCCTACAATCAAGGCAGACGGGAATTCAAATGGACGCATAAATCGTCTCTTTGAAAAGATTTTATGGATAATTGAATCTCAAAAATTACTTTTTCTTTATTAGGACGATCTGTTTATAATTCTTTCCTACTTTCCTTCTAAAAAATGACAAACAAATAGAAACAAAACAAAGAAGAAACTTAAAAACGCACGAAACAAACACTCCTTTTACGGTCTCTAAAGAATAACAAAATAATATTTGTAGTGACTGTTATGGAGTCAATGACCGGATGGAGAGAGAGAGAGAGAGAGAGAGAGAAGAGAGAGAGAGAGAGAGAGAGAGAGATGGTAAAGTAGTTAACGTCTCTAGCCGAAAGTTAGTACGCAGAGCTTTCAAGTCCACTAAAAAAAAAAAAAAAAAACAACTGGAGTTTTAGGAATGAAATAAAACTCTACAAAAACTTTGAACCGTTCCCCCTGAATAAACCAGGGAAAAAAACTTAAAAAACTTTCTTGGTAATGTTTCTCAGTCGTTTACATAGAATGCTCCCATAAGGGAACTTAGTGGTGTTTCTCAAAAGGGTGCTTTAGCTGTGTTCAAAGTTATTTGCATTTCTCTATACTTATGAGTCTACATTTATCCGTACCATATCTATACCCATACCCATACTGATACCCATACCCACATCCTTACCCATACCACACACAACGCACAGAAAGGCAGCCAAGAAAATTTATTTATATATATATATATGATATATATATGTATGTATATATATATATATATATATATATATATATATATATATATATATATATATATATATATATATATATATATTCCAGTCGAGAATATTAGCACTGCATATCAGATATTTTTAATCTTAAGTTTACTCTCTCTCTCTCTCTCTCTCTCTCTCTCTCTCTCAATCCACAAACCTAATCAGAAAATGTGCTGCATGCAACATTCCGACCCATCCACAGTGTGCTGAGGTAATACAAGATTGAGAAAAGATACAAGAATTTTTTGTTCAACATGTCTATCATGGATAGACAATGTTATTAAATCAAGATTGAATGTACAAATAGTTGAGGATGAAGAGGAAGAGGAAGAAGAAGAAGAAGAAGAAGAAGAGGAAAACGAGAGAAGTAAACAAAAATGAAATGACAGAAAAAAAATAAGGAAAACAAAGAACAAGATAAAAAGTATGGATGCAGAGATACTCATTGATACTACATATGAGGCAATAAAGCAGCATACCTACGAAGAAATAAATTACGATATGACAACAGAAAAGCAAATCCCGAAGAGGCTCTACCCAGATCTACAATGACGGGAAAGAGGAAAAAATAGACAAGAAAGACAAAATCTGCAACCTTTTGAAAAGAGGGAATTGCAGATTTGGAGAAAGATGTTACTACAAAAACATCCTAAGATATGTCAAAACTATGAAATATATGGTAAATGTGCATACTTAGATGGATATGGGGATGATTGCAGAGATCTGCATCCAAAAATATGTAAAAACCTAAAAGAAGGAAAAGGTATGTAAGTTCGACAAAAAATGCAAATATATGCACCCTGTAGCCATGAATCATAATCAAATAAATAACCAACCAAGTAATAAAATCCAAAATAAAGAAAACAAAGAAAGAAACAAATAAAGAGAGAAATCCAAGAATATCAGGTAAAAGAGAAAAAAGCAAACCACCAATGAGTATGCAGAGGTGTCAGCAAAAAATTTCAAAGCATCAGCTCCGAAATTTCTACTCAAGAGATAATAACTGTATTTATTATGCAAGAGGATATTGCAGAAACGGAGAAAAGAAAAATTGCAGATTCAGACACAAAATGAATAATTATGATGAAGGAAGATCAAATATTATGGAAAAGTTGGATTTTTTTTAATGTCAGAATTCTGGAAATGAAAAAAAGAACAACATACCAGAACAGGAAAGAGACATGGGAAAATCCTTATTACTACCATTATTAAATGAAGGAGAAACACGCAAACCATCATAGTGATGAATGCGCAGGGTTTAGTTACGAGTAACTCAAAAAGAAAAATAGAGTACTTAGAAGAACTAAACCCAAAATGAAAAGAAAATAGATATAATGAATATAGTGAAACCTGGTATTCCCAAGAGACTGGGAATGATGATCAAATAAAAGGGTTAAACAAACTTATAGATCAGATAGAAAAAATCGGAATCAAGGGGAACCGCAAATAATATGGGAAAGACAAAAAACAAGGAAAAATATATGAGAAATATAGTAACTCAGAATGTGAACTAATAGCGGTAGAATTTTGAATCTGAAAAATTGATGAACATAGTAATATATAGACCTCCTAATACTAAAGAGTTTGACTTAATAATTGAAAAATTGGATGATATATGTAGAAATCACAAGGACTGGACTATTCTCCTATTCTGGTGACTTCAACTTTCCTTTCGTAGAATGGAAAGAACGAATAGGAGATTGTGGTTGTACTTATACATATAAAAAAGAGAGTAATAGTAGTGCAGAAGATAAGAGGCAATTTGAAAAGCTATTAGATATGCTACTAGAATACAACATTCAACAAATAAATCACCTGCCAACAAGAAAGGAAAATACTTTAGACCTAGTATTTGTGAACGAGATGAATTATGTTAAAGAAATAATAGTTATAATGCGAGTATTCAGACCATAATGTCATAGAATTAACAGTTCATTCCAAAGAAAGTGAAAATAGAGATAAGCAAGAAATGAAAAAGTGGGAAGGATATGGAAAATACAACTTCTACAGTAAAAAATATAAAATGGTCAGAAATTAATGAAGAATTAAACAAAGATTGGGATAACATTTCGTAAGTGATGACATAAGGGTAAATACGGAGATATTATATAAAAATAATTGGAGAAAATAGTGGAAAAAATATATACCGAAGAAGAAAAGTAAACATCATTCATGCATACCAAGAGACAGAAGGATCTTGTTTTCCAGAAAAATCAGAAAGTGGAAAAAAGGTCTTGCAAAAGAAAAAAATGCATGGAAAGTTATAGAACTAAAAAGTAAGATAGAAAATGAAGAACAAAAGATTATACAATCAAAAGAAAATGAAAAACGGGACTTGGAAGAAAAAAAAACCCTATTAAATATCAAGCAAACCCCAAACTATTATACCTCATATGCGAAGAAGATGATAAAAGAAGAATAGAAATAGGCCCTCTGAGAATTGAAGGGAGATTAACGAATGAAAAAAAGGAAATTTGCAACATACTGGCAGAACGATATAAGAGAGAATTCACCCCTAGAATAGATAATGAAGATAATGATATAGAAGTAAGGAAGAAATAGTGAATATTTAGCTGACATAGAAATTAATGAAGCTGATATTGTGCAGGCAATTAATGAAATAAAAATGGAGCTGCTGCAGGGCCGGATGGAGTGCCTGCTATTTTGTTAAAGAAAGTAGTTCATTCTATCGCAAAGCCACTTGCAATAATTATTAAGACAAAGTGTAGATACAGGCAAGATTTATGATGAGCACAAATTAGCATATATCACCCCTACTTTCAAAAGTGGATCAAGACTAGAGGCAAGTAATTATAGGCCTTGTGAGTCTAACATCACATATTATGAAAGTGTATGAAAGGGTAATGAAGGAAAAATATAATGAAACATTTAATAAAAAATAATTTGTTTAATAGTAGGACAACACGGTTTCGTACCCGGAAAAAGTACACAAACCCAACTGTTAGTCCACCGTGAGAACATATTCAAAAATATGAAAAGCGGAAATGAAACAGATGTGGTTTATCTAGACTTTGCAAAAGCTTTGACAAAGTAGACCATAATATATTAGCAAAGAAAATTAGAAAACACAATATCGTAGATAAAGTAGGAAGATGGTTAAAAGAATTTTTACACAACAGAAAACAGATAGTTATTGCAAACGATGAGAAATCGGATGAAACCAAGGTAATATCCGGTGTGCCACAAGGTACGGTGCTAGCTGCAATATTGTTTGTTATTATGATTGAAGACATAGACAGTAATGTTAAGGATTCGGTAGTGAGTAGTTTCGCTGATGACACAAGAATAAGTAGAGAAATTACTTGTGATGAAGATAGGAAACGCTCTACAAAGAGACCTTAACAAAGTATATGATTGGGCAGAGGTAAATAGGATGGTATTTAACTCTGATAAATTTGAATCAATAAATTGGATGGATACAGAGAAAGGAAGGAAAAGGAAAGCTATATGTATATAGGGGACCTAATAATGAGACAATCACAAATAAGGAAGCAGTTAAAGACCTTGGTGTGATGATGAATAGGAACATGTTATGCAATGATCAAATAGCCAATTCTGTTGGCAAAATGTAAAGCAAAAATGGGAATGTTGTTACGGCACTTCAAACAAGAAAAGCTGAACACATGATTATGCTTTATAAAAAACATATGTTCGTAGTCCACTTGAATATTGCAATATGATATGGTACCCACACTATCAAAAGGATATTGCACAAAATAGAGTGTACAAAGGTCCTTTACAGCTAGAATAGAAGAAGTTAAGGACCTAGACTACTGGGAAAGACTACAATCCTTAAAATTATATAGTCTAGAAAGGAGAAGAGAACGCTACATGATAATTCAGGCATGGAAAACAGATAGAAGGAATAACAGAAAATATCATGGAACTAAAAATATCAGAAAGAGCAAGCAGAGGTAGATTAATAGTGCCCAAAACTATACCAGGAAAAATAAGGAAAGCACACAGGACATTAATCCACTACGCACCAGCATCGATAATGCAGCGTCTATTCAATGCGTTGCCAGCTCATCTGAGGAATATATCAGGAGTGAGCGTAGATGTGTTTAAGAATAAGCTCGACAAATGTCTAAACTGCATCCCAGACCATCCAAGATTGGAAGATGCAAAATATACCGGAAGATGTACTAGCAACTCTCTGGTAGACATTAGAGGCGCCTCACACTGAGGGACCTGGGGCAACCCGAACGAACTGTAAGGTCTGTAAGGTCTGTAAGATCTCTGTATAAAAGGATGCGATAAAAACCTTTGGTCCTGTGGGTTGCAGCATACTGAATTTAAAGCTGATGATTATAGTTGCACAAGTCTTCATTTGACGAAATAACATGGAAATGCAATAAAATGAATACAGATCTACGGATATTAACCTTATGCTCAAACGCTATTCTACTGCATTATCTCAAATAAAAAAAAAATATTCACATATTTCGTCGAATAATTCGAGGTCTGTTAATTCGCGAAATATCGCCAATATAAAACCCAGCGAAAGCCCTCTATGAACGGCTGGCGAAAACAGATGACGCAACCCTCGAGGGCCATGAGGCAAAATACGCTCGTATAACTTGCCAAAGGACGAATTAGTGCAACGAAACATCTCGTCAAGAGGAGGAGGAAGAGTAGGAGGAGGAGGAAGAGGAGAGGGGTCATTGAAAGAAGCGGGGTCTTAATAACCGTCAAGAAGTTTCTAGAAAGTCAAAAGCAGTTCGTGATGGATGAGTGGACGTAGTTATGATGTCCTCGCTCACAGTAATGAGGGTGTAAGTCTCTCTCTCTCTCTCTCTCTCTCTCTCTCTCTCTCTCTCTCTCTCTCTAATGAAATTCATTATATGTTTGTATTCGAAATGTACCTTGAGAAAATAGGCCTATTCGTCGAATGACCAATTTAATTAGCGAGTGGTAACTAGGCTACTTATGAGTTGCAAATTTCTCCAGTTTTCTGATATTTATCCATTATACCAATCCGCGCTATTCTTTATGCCCATCTAGACAAAAGCGTCTAGATTGACGCAAGAAATCGCTGACGCAAAGTGAAATTCATTATTGATTCCAACTATTAATTACGTTAACTCATCGGATCGAAAGATTCCCATTTAAAAATAAAATATATAAAAATCCTTTCTTGGGCTTTTCCTTCGGTCACGTCATGCCCAAAGGCAGCCTCCAATTCCGCCTCCACAAATCTTCCCCCCTCCCCTTCCCGCCTCCGCAAATCTCCCCCCCCCCACCCTCCACCCCCCCTCCCCCCCTCAAAAGCCTTCTTCCGGAAACCGCCACCTTTGAAACTCTCGAAACCAAAAAGCCTGTTTATGAAGATGCGAAGGAGCATTTCAGCTTGGCTTCCAAGGGACTTCGAGGCGTCCTCCAATTCGGACTTTTAAAAGAAACCGGCGCCGTCAAAGGCGGGCTATAATTGTCCCCCCACCCCACCCCCCCTCCCCCCCGGCCCCTGGCCCCAAACAAATTTGGACTTGTTTCTCGTGGCCCAATCATTGTGGGTTCCTTTGATGCGGTTCGCCACCCCTAAAAGACTGGGGGGGAGGGAGGAGGTGGAGGAGACGAGGATTTTTCATGGACACCAACTTCAAGAAGGATGTTCGTGTTCTCAAAGGATATGAAAATGGTTTTTTCCTTCTTCTCTTTTTTTTTCCAAGCAGTCTCTGGTGCCTGTGATGGGTAGAAGGAACATTGCAATAGACATTAAGGAGAATAAAGACAGAAGAAATATCAAAGGGTGGTTATACGGACTTATGTGTCCGATGATTTAGATTTTGTCACGGGTGAATACCAGATTTACGTTTTGTTACTTGATACGATTAAAACTCCACGACTTCTTCTTTAGAATTCTCTCTCTCTCTCTCTCTCTCTCTCTCTCTCTCTCTCTCTCTCTCTCACACACACACACACACACACACACTTTTAAGGTCCTATCACACCCTTTAAACTACGGGGCTAAAAAGTAATTCTTTTGGTTTTTGGGTAGTCGTGTGTGTGTGTGTGTGTGTGTGCGCGCGTGCGTGTGTAAGAAGCATATGGGACACTTGACGAATAAGAAGGCTTACCAACAGACATATTACAGAAAGGGGAATAAATAACTTAGGAAGTAACTAAGAAATAACAAAAATGATAAAGAAATCGGGTGGCCGTTGGCGAAAAAACCACACAGAACCTTCAGAAATATACATAAACTCTAGAGGATACAAAACAGGAAACTATGAGATCACTCCTCCTTTGGAGACAAAGTGACCCAGTTAAATAAGCGTCTAGGAGCTGGGTCAATTAACCTGAAATGGCACCACGGAAGCGTCTCAACAGGTGAGGAGGAATCCTATAGATCTCCTCTCAAAAGGATGCTCGGACCTTTATTGATCAGGATGTCACTGATCATCGGCGTCACTGACGCCTGGTGAGCCTTACTGGAGCTAATCGAGAGAGGGGAATGTAAAGATAAAGAAATACAAAGTGATAATAGGAATAGAAGTGGAAGGAAAGTTAAACGAAGGAATATGTAAACGGAATACAAACTTTAGAGATAAATAAAAATCCTTTCAGGTTAACCATTGATCCTTACCTTACAGACCTTACAGTTCGTTCGGGTTGCCCCAGGTCCCTCAGTTTGAGGCACCTCTAATGTCTACCAGAGAGTTGCTAGTACATCTTCCGGTATATTTTGCATCTTCCAATCTTGGATGGTCTGGGATGCAGTTTAGATATTTGTCGAGCTTATTCTTAAACACATCTACGCTCACTCCTGATATATTCCTCAGATGAGCTGGCAACGCATTGAATAGACGCTGCATTATCGATGCTGGTGCGTAGTGGATTTAATGTCCTGTGCGCTTTCCTTATTTTTCCTGGTATAGTTTTGGGCCACTATTAATCTACCTCTGCTTGCTTCTTTCTGCTATTTTTAGTTCCATGATGTTTTCTGCTATCCTTCTCATCTGTTTCCATGCCTGAATTATCATGTAGCGTTCTCTTCTCCTTTCTAGACTATATAATTTTAAGGATTGTAGTCTTTCCCAGTAGTCAAGGTCTTTAACTTCTTCTATTCTAGCTGTAAAGGACCTTTGTACACTCTCTATTTGTGCAATATCCTTTTGATAGTGTGGGGTACCATATCATATTGCAATATTCAAGTGGACTACGAACATATGTTTTATAGCATAATCATGTGTTCAGCTTTTCTTGTTTTGAAGTGCCGTAACAACATTCCCATTTTTGCTTTACATTTTGCCAACAGAATTGCTATTGATCATTGCATAAACATGTTCTTATTCATCATCACACCAAGGTCTTTAACTGCTTCCTTATTTGTGATTGTCTCATTATTAGGTCCCCATATATGCATATAGCTTTGTTTCTCTGTCTCCATAATTTATTGATTCAAATTTATCAGAGTTAAATACCATCCTAATTACCTCTGCCCAATCATATACTTTGTTAAGGTCTCTTTGTAGAGCGTTCCTATCTTCATCACAAGTAATTTCTCTACTTATTCTTGTGTCATCTGCGAAACTAACTCATCTACCAAATCCTTAACATTACTGTCTATGTCTTCAATCATAATAACAAACAGTATTGCAGCTCAACACCGTACCTTGTGGCACACCGGATATTACCTTGGCTTCATCCGATTTCTCATCGTTTGCAATAACTATCTGTTTTCTGTTGTGTAAAAATTCTTTTAACCATCTTCTACTTTATCCACGATATTGTGTTTTCTAATTTTCTTCGTTAATATATTATGGTCTACTTTGTCAAAAGCTTTGCAAAGTCTAGATAAACCACATCTGTTTCATTCCGCTTTTCATATTTTGAATATGTTCTCATGGTGGACTACCAGTTGGGTATGTGTACTTTTTCCGGGTACGAAACCATGTTGTCTTTTATTAAACAAATTATTTTTTATTAAATGTTTCATAATATTTTTCTTCATTACCCTTTCATACACTTTCATAATATGTGATGTTAGACTCACAGGCTGTAATTACTTGCCTCTAGTCTTGATCCACTTTTGAAAGTAGGGTAATATATGCTATTTGTGCTCATCATAAATCTTGCCTGTATCTACACTTTGTCTTAATAATAATTGCAAGTGGTTTTGCGATAGAATGAACTACTTTCTTTAACAAAAATAGCAGGCACTCCATCGGGCCCTGCAGCAGCTCCATTTTTAATTTCAGTATAGCCTGCACAATATCAGCTTCATAATATCTATGTCAGCTAAATATTCACTATTTTCGTCCCTTACTTCTATATCATTATCTTCATTATCTATTCTAGGGTGAATCTCTCTTATATCGTTCTGCCAATATGTTGCAAATTTTCCTTTTTTTCATTCGTTAATCTCCCTTCAATTCTTAGAGGGCATATTTCTATTCTTCTTTATTTATCTTCTTCGCATATGAGTATAATAGTTTGGGGTTTGCTTGATATTTAATAGGGTTTTTTTGCTTCCAAGTCCCGTTTTTCATTTTCTTTTGATTGTATAATCTTTTGTTCTGCATTTTCTATCTTACTTTTTAGTTCTATAACTTTCCATGCATTTTTTCTTTTGCAAGACCTTTTTTCCACTTTCTGATTTTCTGGAACAAGATCCTTCTGTCTCTTGGTATGCATGACTGATGTTTACTTTTCTTCTTTCGGTATATATTTATCCACTATTTTCTCTAATATTTTATATAATATCTCCGTATTTACCCTAATGTCATCACTTACGAAAATGTTATCCCAATCTTTGTTTAATTCATCATTTATTTCTGACCATTTTATATTTTTACTGTAGGAGTTGTATTTTCCATATCCTTCCCACTTTTTCATTTCTTGCTTATCTCTTGTTTTCACTTGCTTTGGAAATGAACTGTTAATTCTATGACATTATGGTCTGAAATACTCGCATTATAAAACTATTATTTCTTTAACATAATTCATCTTCATTCACAAATACTAGGTCTAAAGTATTTTCCTTTCTTGTTGCAGGTGATTTATTTGTTGAATGTTGTATTCTAGTAGCAATATCTAATAGCTTTTCGAATTGCCTCTTATCTTCTCGCAATACTATTACTCTCTTTTTTTATATGATAAGTACAACCACAATCTCCTATTCGTTCTTTCCATTCTACGAAAGGAAAGTGAAGTCTCCAGATAGGAGAATAGTCCAGTCTTGTGATTTCTACATATATCATCCAATTTTTCAATTATTAGTCAAACTCTTTAGTATTAGGAGGTCTATATATTACTATGTTCATTAATTTTTCAGATTCAAATTCTACCGCTATTAGTTCTCATTCTGAGTTACTATATTTCTCATATATTTTTCCTTGTTTTTTGTCTTTCCCATATATTGCGGTTCCCCCTTGATTACTATTTTTTCTATCTGATCTATAAGTTTGGAACCCTTTTATTTGATCATCATTCCCAGTCTCTTGGGAATACCAGGTTTCACTTATATTCATTATATCTATTTTCTTTTCAATTTGGGTTAGTTCTTCTAAGTACTCTATTTTTTCTTTTTTGAGTTACTCGTAACTAAAACCCTGCGCATTTCATTGCGCATTTCATCACTATGATGGTTTGCGTGTTTTTCTCTTCATTTAATATTGGTAATAATAAGGATTTTCCCATGTCTCTTTCCTGTTCTGGTATGTTGTTCTTTTTTTCCTTTCCAGAAATTCTGAAAGTGCGAGATGGAGAGAGATACAACGAAGATGCTGTAAAAAATATGTTGGCAAGTTTGTTGTTGGCATGACGACAACAAAATGAATGTCGACGACATGTTGGCTGCAACTACTACCGCCCTCCCAGCCTTCTAAAGGTGTAATGACCTAAAACGGACGCCATGGCTGAGTGGTGCAGCGCTTTCCCCATCTTTTCTAGGTCCTTGGACCACTCGCGATCTACTGCCCATCAACCTGTAAGCTTATGTCAGCTCAAGTCATGAAAGGGTGTAGGGGTAGCAATCCCATCCCCATAGACCTGTTGAGAAACCAATAGTCTGTACCTTTCCATAGCCTACCACTCCATAAGGGAAAGGGCGTTTAATTTAGATTTAATAGATTATATCAGCCATTCATCGTTTAAAGACAGTGAAAAGAGGGAGTTGGAGCGGTTGGACAGCAAGAAAAAGAGATCTGGTTAATAAAGGAGATGGAACTGGGAGCAAACCCCACTGTAGCACTACGAAAGTAATAGTTCGAGAGGCTGAACAGCAAAACAGAAAGATGGGAAATAGGACTGGAGATGGAGCATTGAAAAATAAGAGCAACCCTTGAACCCCATCCCACAGGGAAGAAAAAAAGGTTTAATCTATTTTTGTTTAATTACATTCTAATTACATTTCAATCACGACGTAATTCCTCCCACTAAGAAACGCAACTGAAAAGTAGTCTTAATGAGCAATGATTCCGAGAAGGGTATAATTCGATGTAATGAGAACGTTTCGACCATTTGAAAATGCGATCTCTGAATATAAGAAGATATAAAAGAATTTTTTTTTTGTTCTGATTCGGAAACTGTCCAAGAACAGTTAAAGATACACTTTCCTTCCTAATGTACAATATAGAAAGCTGGGCCAAATTATCAGTAATAATAATAAAAAGTTAATCGCTGCATATGAGTTTTCAATTTTATAGTCCATTGATATAAAATATAATCAAAACAAGGCGTGATCCGACCTCCGGCTTATTCAGGATGCGTACAAGATTTTCCCCTTCCTCACAAGTTGTAAGCATTATATTCTTAACGTAAATTAAAACGTGCTAAAATCTATGGTCAAATGCAGCGTTGTTTCACCAACGATAATGAAAATAAATACGTTATATTTCATCAGAAATCAATTTTCTGTACTCTTTAACATACACAATATATATTTTTTACATTTTCATTCTAATAAATAAGTCATAAATATCCCATCCTAAAATTCCTGTGTCTTTAACTCGACGTAAAACACCTTTGTCAGACCTTTTTAGGCTCTTCCATAGGCCTTTCCTAACCCCCAGCAACAACAACAACAACAACAACAACAACAAAGTAGTTTGTAGGCTTACTCCCCGAGTAAGCGAAAAATCTGTGCAGTAGATGTATACGTATATGTATATGTAGCATTTTTATTGTGTATGTCTGTACGTTGTATTATACAGAAAAAGGTTGCGGTTCATTCTCATTAATGAAGGATATGAGAGAAACTTATCTATATGATTTTATTTTTATTTTTATATAGCTGTTGGTCCTGGATTGTCAGAGATAAAGGCGAAAGGTAAAGAATTTTTTTATTTGAAATAGATGAATTGACGAAGCACTGGGAGAATTTATACTGCTAATGTCACTCGATAATTTGGAATGACAGTAAGATGAAATATTACTTTATGTATTTCATTACACGAAAAAGTCTTATAGAAAGCTCAAACAAATGAATGGGGAAAACTGTCACGGAAAATTCAGCTTGAAATCCACTGCAGATAAACTCAATTCAACTCAAATATAATCATTTCAGTCCCTTGTACTTGGTTTTAAGCGACGATGGGATAGAATAAAAACCAAATGCCCTATTGATCAATGAGCGTGGGTGGAAGTTAGTGGCTTAGAAATACACTGAGGGAAGGAAATAAAAAAAAAAGTATTTTGTCAAAAATCCAATTTTGTTTCCAAACTTGCAAGACTAGACATAACGAATGAGAACTAGACATGAAATAAACTATATATATATATATATATATATATATAGATATATATATATATATATATATATATATATATATATATACAAAACTGCCACAAATCTAGGGTTATGTCCTTATCGAAAAGCGATTTGAACTATATCTGGCCAACGATTTACAAGTCAAACGGAGATTCTATAAAAAAAAAAAAATCCCATCAGATTTTTTTTATTTATAGTCTGTCTCAACTTCGATAAAATGTGACTGTGATTATCAAGGCCAACAAATACAACGTAAAATGTTGCAATGCTGGAGATTCCTGTTACCGGATTTGTATATTGATCACCACAAAATTCGGGAAAGGCCTTTGACCCGCACCCATCCTTCCGGAATATATTCCGTGGAATTTAGCTGACAGGTTTATTCAGGCATTCCCACAATCAAGGCGGACGGGAATTCAAATGGACGCATAAATCGTCTCTTTGAAAAGATTTTATGGATTATTCAATCTCAAAAATTACTTTTTCTTTATTGGGACGATCTGTTTATAATTCTTTCCTACTTTCCTTCTAAAAAATGACAAACAAATAGAAACAAAACAAAGAAAAAAACATTAACAACGTACAAACACTCCTTTTACGGTCTCTAAAGAATAACAAAATAATATTTGTAGTGACTGTTATGGAGTCAATGACCGGATGGAGAGAGAGAGAGAGAGAGAGAGAGAGAGAGAGCGATGGTAATGTAGTTAACGTCTCTATCCGAAAGTTAGTACACAGCTTTCAAGTTCACTAAAAAAAAAAAAAAAAAAAAAAAACTGGAGTTTTAGGAATGAAATAAAACTCTACAAAAACTTTGAACCGTTCCCCCTGAATAAACCAGGGAAAAAACTTACAAAAATTTCTTGGTAATGTTTCTCAGTCGTTTACATAGAATGCTCCCATAAGGGAACTTAGTGGTGTTTCTCAAAAGGGTGCTTTAGCTGTGTTCAAAGTTATTTGCATTTCTCTATACTTATGAGTCTACATTTATCCGTACCATATCTATACCCATACCCATACTGATACCCATACCCACATCCACCCTACCATATATATATATATATATATATATATATATATATATATATATATATGGTATATATATATATATTATTCCAGTCGAGAATATTAGCACTGCATATCAGATATTTTAATCTTAAGTTTAACTCTCTCTCTCTCTCTCTCTCTCTCTCTCTATAAAAGGATGCGATAAAAACCTTTGGCCCTGTGGGTTGCAGCATTCTGAATTTAAAGCTGATGATTATAGTTGCAAAAGTCTTCATTTGACGAAATAACATGGAAATGCAATAAAATGAATACAGATCTACGGATATTAATCTTATACTCAAACGCCTTTGTACTGCAATATCTCAAATAAAAAAATATTCACATGTTTCGTCGAATAATTCGAGGTCTGGTAATTCGCGAAATATCGCCAATATAAAACCCAGCGAAAGCCCTCTATGAACGGCTGGCGAAAACAGATGACGCAACCCTCGAGGGCCATGAGGCAAAATACGCTCGTATAACTTGCCAAAGGACGAATTAGTGCAACGAAACATCTCGTCAAGAGGAGGAGGAGGAGGAGGAGGAGGAGAAGGAGGAGGAAGAGGAGAGTGGGCATTGAAAGAAGTCGGGGTTTCTTAATAACCGTCAAGAAGTTTCTAGAAAGTCAAAAGCAGTTCGTGATGGATGAGTGGGTGTAGTTATGATGTCCTCGCTCACAGTAATGAGGGTGTAAGTCTCTCTCTCTCTCTCTCTCTCTCTCTCTCTCTCTCTCTCTGTCGCAAGTAGGGTATTAAATGAAATTCATTATATGTTTGTATTCGAAATGTACAGTTGGACACAGGTTTCCCTGGTACACCGTCTTGCGAGACTTCGAAAAATTACATGGTAACAGTGGTTACTGAGGGAGATGGGGGGAGAACCCCTTCTCTGCTAACAAGAGTTCCACCAATAAGTTCTGGAGTTCGTTTGGTGGGCGGAGTTATTAGGAATGGTTGGAGAAAGACACACACGCACACACACGGAGTAAAAAAAAATCTGAGCAGTTTATATCGTTGTAATGAAGATTGTTGTCTCACTTGTAATATAAGTTTGTTTATTAAGGTTCCATTTAACTTTCGGCCAAGACGTTATCTTACAACCGTGTCTATTATTATATAACGGTCATATTCATTACACAATACTTAAAATTGATCAACATTTTAAAGTTATATTAGTATTGCCGAAAATCACGAACATCATAACAGGATATTTTAACCTTATCACGTAAGCCAAGTTTATAGCATTGGTTGCAGTGCGTTTCCTCTCTCTCTCTCTCTCTCTCTCTCTCTCTCTCTCTCTCTCTCTCTTATACTAGCTAACTTAGTGATAAGAAAAACCCCTGCTCTCAGTATGCAGTTCTGGTATGTCATTAGTGTATTCAGGAGAGGATCAGTGACCCATTAATATCGAAGATTGCCCTTCCTGACAATACCCATAATCATAACCAAAGCAAAGAAATTTCTTATCTCTGATACTGTAATGTCATAAACTCTTGTTCCCTCGAGTGTTCGCTTGATATATTACCCCATTTCACATGAAATTAACGATTAGGATCTCGTACAGTCAGTTCCATTATAGAATTATTAAAAATAGAATAAAAAAACTTTATTCCTGATATACCTATCATCAAAATCGAAAGGTGTGGCAAAAAAATTATCGCCACTAATCCTTTGCCACACAGGATTGGCTGGTTTGACGTTTCTGACAACCTCATAGGCCACCCTTACCTCCCCTCCCCCGCGCAGTTCATACAAATGGAAGACAAGCAGTGCAAACGACCAGCAAGACCTCTAATAAGGCACTAAGTAGTACAGAACCAATATCAATACAATAAGCTATGAAGGCGCACAAAATTAAAAACTTAATAACGTCACATGACGTAAACAACATGTGTGGGACGACTTCTACAACACGTCATATGACGTGGTTGACATTTTAAGGGTTAACTGTTGTTTTTTCTAAAATTATGTATGCACCGATATATTATAGACAATATATTTTCGTTGACCTCAGGTGATAGGTGAAAGTCATTTGGGCTTTCCTTATAGTGGCTGACATAAAGAGAGTATCATCTACGAATTGACAGTTACCTTTTAAATTGTCACCACAGAGCATATGACCCCTATGCTCAGAAACGTCAACGACGGCCAAAAAAATATGCCACATTTTTTTTTTTTTACTCTTGCTCATATAACTTAGGTTTTACACCAAAGATACATGAAAAATATCAGTAGGATATAAAGCATTAAACATTTCAAATAATGGAAACTATTTAATAGACTTCAAGAAGCTAATAAGCGAAAATAAGTGGCGAAGTATCACATCTGTAACGGCTGCCACCACAGAGAACAAAGTATACAGGTAAGGCCCCGTCCACACGGTCGAGCTTTGGTCGACGAACGTTGTCCGATTGTGACGTCAAAAGCGGGAGAAAACCGTGGGAAAAGTCAGAACTTTGCCGCATTTTCTCCGCTTCTGACGTCACGTCGAGCAAAGCTCGGCCGTGTGGACGGGCCTTAAGGCAATTTGCCAATACTGTTATCGACCTCACTGTATGATAACAGTGCTCAGCGAGTCATTCAGTTCTATAATTCAATGCTTAAGTTAACAAGAAACGGGTGATTAGGAAGACATCAAAAAACATGTGGGGCCCGAGTAAGTAGGAAAAGTTTACTGCAATATCTTATATTGTATGGAGGCATTATGCCATTTTTTTTTTACAGATACTTCGAACATTATATCAAGAATATCATGGTTATAATAAAACTTGTTAGTGAATTATGTTTATTAAAAAATATAATCAAATAATTAGTGAGAACAAAATGAGAACTTTTAGGTCCTATTTCAAAAAATATAACATTTATATTATACAATCTAATACCTTGACCATCCACCCTCTCTCTCAGTCACTTCCCTCAATCTGTCGGGCGTTGAAATGAACAAGGTTGAAATTTGCTGCGGTCTCGTCTACAAATTTCCACCGAGAGTTGATGTGAGCCATGAGTTGCTGTGTTGTTCTCTCATGTTCTATTTCCATGTGTTCACCATCTGGGCCACACGTGTTCAATCACATTCATATCTGCTCCTTGTCTCGGCCACTCAAGAAGAAGCAGGTTATCCTGTCTGGCAAACCACTCTTGAACAACGTGAGCAGTGAACAGGATGGGCGCTGGTGGGAAGGGAAAATTCCTTTCTCGTAACGAAGGCAAAGAAGGAGGTTTGCAGCAGCTCAACATACTTAGCGCTGTAAATCGTCCCTCGATACGGAAAACACATCACCCCATACCATGCAGACACACTCAGCCCCATACGTTGCAGGTGACATGGCCAGATCAAACCACCTCAACGATGTTACGGGGTTCATACTCTGAATGAGAGAAAAAATGGGGGTGTATAATATAAATCATATATATACCTTTGAAAAATTTAAATTCTCAGTGATGAACAACACTGAAAGAATTCTATTGTGTATTATTTATTTAATTAATATTATATTTGAGGAAAAAGAGCAAATGATGCCACTGTCCCTTACCTAATATTTTATCTCAGAAATAGCACTCTTATTTATGTTAAAACTCCCTTTGTATATTTGACAGTCCACCTCCGTGGAACAAAATCTGAAGATTAATAATTAATATAAAGAAGAAGGCAATTGAAATAATGATGCAAGTAACGATTTTCTTGTCATACCTAGTTCTATTTGTCGCCAAACAATGGCAGCTTCCCCATGCGATGTGGACGAGAAGCACTTCGTTAGTAAAGATGACTCTGCCCAAAAGTCCAAACCCTTATCAGCATGACGTTGGGCAAAATCAAGCCTTCCCGCCTTATGTCGCTCCGTCAAGAGCTCCTTCGTCGCTGGAGTTCTGTGATGGAATCCCAGCAGCGTGGAGTCTGAGTCGTTACTGTCATCAATGGACACTTCTAATCCAAGGTCTTCATGAATGGCCTCAGCGTTGTAAGGGTTGCTCTCGAGCGGCCTGATAATGGCGTCATTCTCAGCTGGGGTGTTTTCAGTGGACCACCTCGGCCTAGCTAAGAGAAACATATTATCTTAAAATGTTTAACTTATAATTTATATAACATCGCAATCAATTCTAGATTCTCTAATTTTGTACTCGATGGATTGATCATAAGTTTAGTAAACATGGCTGTATATTTTGGTTTCAAAAGCATACCAAATAGAACGAGATTACAATATATCCATAATATTCTCAATTTGGTTGGTGGTTATTAAAAACTGTAAATCATTCCATGAGCCATCACTGAAATGACATTTAGTAAATAAACTATAGCTATCAAAAGACACACAATGACTGTGACGGGGTGGGCACAAATGAAAATGCTCTTATAGGGTTTAATTTACCGAGACAACTCAATCGACTATCTAATTTTGTTCATGGTTGAGGTCGGCAAGGGCCAACCACCCCACCGGTGTGGAATTATGGAGGTGTGCACCTGAAAATATTACTGTGGTGTTGGAAATGGCTGTGGATATCTGTAGTCTAACCAAAAATTATAATAGCGAGACGAAATACTTTTAAGAAAGAAACTTTCATATCAAATAAGCAAGATTAAATAACCATGAACAATGCAAACATATCCACCAATCATTCAGCATAAACAACTAACGCAAGTCGTTTCAAGTTCCACTCTCCTCCCACTTCTTATCCACAACTGCACCGTGGTGGGGGACACACCAACATCACGTGCAAATGGCTCGTATCGAGAAACATTGTCGCGTAAAGTGACAATTCGTCCTCGCAGCGCCAGATTTGTGTCCCTTTGATTCATGGTGAGTGGTTTTATGAAGTCTAACCCATTTAAAAATCCTGCTGACGACCTTGGATTCAGACTCTTTTTCGAGTCGAGTAAAACAATACCATGATTCATATCATCTATTATATCGTCCTTGATTGTAGGATTAGCCAATAGGGATCATAACTCACCATGGTATGAAATAAAGATACTACGTGGTATAATATGCTCACATAATTATTGTTCCTGTTAATAATTACATTGAGAACTGAATACTCGTTGAGCATTGCTTCGTAAAATGAGCTCGGTAAAAGTGTTCGCGAATTCTCTAACCTATTCTTTGTAACTAAGATTCGTATAAGTACGAGATTTTGCTATAGTGTACTACACCGGTACCGTAATTTATAGAGTATCATGAATCACAAATTATAAAGAATAGACACTTGTCCTGTACGAAGAGGCAAAAGGCTCGATTAGCCAGAAATGGGATATGACACAACAGTATAAAAAAACAATTCGCCTACCCTCTCCTCCACCCCCACTTCCACCCCTTCCTTTATTCCTTCCCTCACATCTCCTCCCCCCTTCTCTCTCTCTCTCTCTCTCTCTCTCTCTCTCCTCTCTCTCTCTCTCTGAATTGTTACTTCAGTTTAAGTATATTTGTACGATTTTTTTTTTTATCTATCCATCTATCTAATCTAATAATAATAATTTTCAATATTGTTTATATCTAACGATTCACTTGGTTGTTACCTGCCAGCAAGGCTGGCATTACGGTACGGTACGGCACGGTTGATATTTAGCTATGTCAGTACGGTACGGAATTACGCTACGACAATTTTACCAAAGTACGGTACGGTATGGTTCAGGTACGGAAAAAAATGTGCAAAAAACAAGGGAACAATATTAATTAATTATTAATAATAATAACCAGTTTTTTTACTATTATACTTAGCATCAGCAGCAGCAGCAGTAGTAGTAGCTATTACTATTTTTATCTTAAGGTCAAATTGTTTTTTCTTTCTTTAGTGACTATTGACTTGGGTGGGCAAGGAGTAAATGATTATAATTATTAGAGAGAGGATATCTGCATGTATGGTGGAGTAGTTAGAACGATAGATACTGTGATTGATGGTGAAGCTACTGTTATACTTGTGTTTGGTTACCTCCTTTGCAATCTTCATTTGGACTCAGGGCATCAGCCATATGCTTGTATTACGAAGGTGAAGAAGAGATGGCCGCCTAGGAACATAACTGTCGGCATGGTAGCAGAAATCCGTTTGTCACGCAACTTTTCAACTTTTTTTTTTTTTTTTTTTTTAGCAAAGAGAGAGCCGCCAATTGCCTACAGATTGGTTTGAATAGGTAACTGGTTACAGTTGCTCTATGTGTTACAAATAAAAATTTAGCATTTTTACCGGACATTTATTTGAGTTAAAGCCTTGATTATACCGAAAAATTATAGCAAAATCTCTGTACTGATACCAGTCTTCCATTACGTGTTATTGACCAAAAACTTGACTGCACTGTCTGTGAAACCCACATTAAGAGAGCTTTACCAATTACAAATAAACATTACCTTTTATCTGAAATGTTTTTAACGTTTTGAAGTTAACTGTAATTGCGGTTGTTTTTTATTTATACTTAATGGTAATTATAATTGTAACTGAAAAGTTCAAATAATAAAGAACTTTATTTGAAATTGTTATCCTAGAGCAGCCCTCTTACTTTTCGAGAACTCATCTTAACCAAATGCAACAGAGAGATGTTTTGAGTCGCTACCCAATTTATTTATTATATTATTAAAGGAGAATATTAACAAGCCAGCTACCAATTAAAAAAAAAATATTCCATTTATTTCCTTTTTTGTGCAAAACGTTTTGTGAAATTTTTTTCCAATATTTAAGTTTTTTATTTCAGTATTATTGAAGTTGTAATTGTAATTCTATAACAGGTCAAGTAATTATGATTCTAATTGTAATAGACATAAAGCAAACGTAATTACCCCTAACAGCTTATATTACATAAGATATGCGACAGTAGCTACTTCATACGAAATGGATGTGCATAAAAATAATGGGAAGAAAAATAAAAAACAATTTTATGCATACATGGGAGAAATCTGATTACAAATTCAGTGATTTTTCCACTACACTTCGGCTTCTCTCGGGGCACCTGTGAATTGTTCAATCTTTAATAAATAGACTTTATCTTTCTCGGGATCTATGTGGTTCTGCACCCTTATTTGGCCAAGCAACCAATTCAAATCCTCTCGACCTTGAAACCATTCCTGGACTATTCTGGCCGTATGGATGGGGCAGCCGTCATGAATTAAAATGACAGGACTAGGTGGAATGGGATAATTCCGCTGTTGAAGTGAAGGGAGGAAGAAATCCTGAAGAATTTTAACGTATTTTTCACTGGTGAAACCCTTCAGTCTTGGTGATATCACATATACCTTGTAAGAAAATCCAGGCCCACACGTTTACGGTCACAAGCCACTTCGTAAATGTTTCCTCGGTGGTATCTGAAGGAAAACAATCTAAATTTTTTACAATTTACGCGTTGCTTTCCGTAAAAGGGAAAATAATGATATATCGTTTGGGGAAATGTAATGCTAAGTAACAACCCATGCCTTAGGATAATATTTATTCATCTATGAGGATTAATACTTATTACAAGTTTGCCTCTTCCAACCTCTTATACACTAAAACAGCTCGAAAGCTGATTAGTAGAATTCACGTTAAGAGAGGAACAGCACCACCTTTAGTAAACAGTGTTTCAAACAGACAATTAACAATGACAGTAATGACCTGAGATGTTGCAATGCCAGTAACAGCCAATCAATCAATCAATCCCAGTAATCGTGTGATTTAATATATCACTTTGTTCGGTGATAACGATATCACTGCTACAGCACCTCTATTACACGCTAACAAGTTTGTCACCCAATCATGGCTAGACTGAGGTGTATAAATTTTGATAGGGCTTCTGTCCTCTGCTAGTAGTATTCGTTATAGTCTCCAAATGAACAGGAACATACTGTTCTCCGGGCGCAGATCGTCGCTCTACGAGAAAGTGGGCTTTCAATAGGTGCTGTTGCACAGCGTCTTGACGTCTCCCCTACAACAGTAAATAAATGGAAAAGGAGGCAAGCTTAGACTGGGAAATTAACCGACTTTGGATAGCATTTATTTATTTCATTTATTTATTAATTTTTTAAACTATAAACCTTATAAACCCGTGAAATTATGAAACCTAAATTACAGTTGCCTTGGTCTCTTTACTTCCCAGAATACCAAATAGCGTTCCCATAAGTAAAAACAGCCTATAATTAATCTTGATTATGTAGGTATCTGCATGTTAATTACGTATTTCAGTTCGAAGACCTCCACCACGAATGACCACCCGTGAGGATAACAACGACATTCGACGAGCAGCATAAGAAGATCCTTTTACCAATACTATTGCTATTTGTGAACGTCTGGTATTAAATGTTTAGGCTATGACGGAGCGAAGACGTCTGCATGAGGCAGGAATACCTCATAGAATTCTTGCCAAGAAGGAATTTCTCGGCATCGTGATGATAAGCTTGCCTTCGTTCAAGGGTTTGTGGGGGAGGATATGGAATTTTGGTCTCGAGTCGTATGCAGTGATGAAAGGTCTTTTACTAGCAGAAGTCACGGCAGAATACATAACCGAAGACCGAGTAATATAAGGTGAGTTTCTAAAATCATTGATAACAGTCAGACTATAATAATTATAAGCAAGGGTAATATTATAATCAAAAGATAATAATTTTGTCAATAACCATGTATTTTCCGCTAATGGAATTATATTGCCACGAGAAGTGTGAAAAGAAAATAAAAATTCTTCATTGAAAACCCCCCATTAGTTCTACTATGGCCAGCTTTCAGGCATTAAGCAAATACATTATTAATGTTATGAATACTCACGTAGGCAAACTTATAATATAGAGTACAGCCTGTTTACTGAATTAAAGGATATATCATATCATAACGGACTGTTCCAGATCAAAGTTAATGCTATTATAAGTATTAATCTTTCCAGATGAATAAACATTCTTAACTTATTGCAAGGGTTGTTACTTAGCATTTTATTTCCCCAAACGATATAGAATTATTTTCCCTATTACGAAAAGCAAAGCGTGATTTGTTAAAAATTAGATTTTTTCCTTCAGATACTACAGAAGAAATTTACGAGGTGACCAGGAATGGGCATGTCACAGTAAACGTGTGGGGCTGGATCTTCTTACATTATATGGATGATATCACCAGGATTGAGTGAAGGCTCACTGGTGAAAAATACATTGAAATTCGTCAGGATTTCTAACTTCTTTCACTTCAACAGCGGATTTATTCCTCCCCACCTGCTCCTGTCATTTTCATTCACGACCGCTGCCCCATCCATACAGCCAGAATAGTCCAGGAATGGTTTCAAGGTCGAGAGGATCTGCAGTTGCTTGACTGGCCAAGTAAGGATACAGACATGAACCTCATTAAGAATATTTAGGCTAATTTGGTAAAATGTTGGGAGCCTGAGAGGGAGAGGAGACCAGATCAACTTATGAACCTCTGGGAACACAATGGAAACTCTTCCACAACCGACCACAGATCGTCAGAAACCATATATCTTCTATGCCTAACAGATTGCAAGAGGTGATCTAGAAGGAAGGTGGCTGGACTTCTCACTAATATTAAAAATAAATGTAAAAATTGAGTGTATATATTTGGATTACCCCATGGCTTCCGCTGAACTTCCATGTCGTATGATGTAAAAAAAAAAAAAAAAAAAAAAAATCGTAAACAGACCTATGCATATCGTTTAGCTCCAGGTCATGATTATTATAATTTATTTATTAGAAAGGTGAATTTGATATTTTAAAGGAGTTCAAAATCTAAAGGGAATTTCGCTATCCTGATTTTTTCTTAAAAAAATTATCTAAAAAGAGAACCCTAGGACAATATGATCAAACTACATTTCTCCTAATAGCTCTTTCCACAAATTAAAGGTAAATGACTGAAGTGGCTGTGTAACAATAGAGACGTCTGTCTCTTATCCTCACACGAATGATAATAAGAGCGAAGGAATTCTGTCCGTATGACATTAAAACATGTATCACAATTAATATATTAGAAAATATAAGTAGATATGTTTATCCATATCATGTAATAATTATTGTAATGAACGGCGTGTAGGGAATAATCTCTACAGTATATTCAAGAGGGAATACAAACCCAACCATGAATACATGAAACCTCTGAATATCAACAATTAATCATTGGCAAACGAATTAAGTTTACCATATGGGAATGGTTAAAAGTTTGCACCAAGTTTGGGAGTCCTTCTTCACTTTCCATTACACGTTGTGGAATTTTCTCTGTCCCTAGTAGTTTCATTTTGATTCCTCAGGAACGTCTAGTCTCTCTCTCCTTTTCCTTTTCATTCTAATGTATTTACAAGAGAGAGTGAGTTTAACCCAATCCTTCTTCTTGTAAATGTTGTTGTATTCAGAAAATCTACAGTACTGTAATAATATTAGGATAAACACTAAAAACACGCAGGCATTAAAGATAAACAAGAAAATATTTCAAGTGGAGCTTTTCGTTAGCCATACACTCTATCCACGAGCATATCTAGTATTTCGTCCACTCATCGGGGTCGCAACAGGCCCACCTTACCCCTAGCCCCCCACCCATTTCAGTTGTAGCAAAGCCAGGCTGAGGACATCGGTACAGCAAAAGCAAGAAGCTTGTCAGTTTGATTTACATTTTAGAATTCCAAAACCTGTAAGACGGCTTAACAACAAGAAATCTATCCCCGACACCACTCCCCCACTCCCCGAAAAAATATGTATGCATATATTAGTTTAGTCAAGATTAAAGGGTATTAATGACATATCAAAACTGAATGCTTAGCGCAGTGGTATTTCTAGATGACATGTACTTTAAAGTTTAAAGTAATCTGGATAGTGGGAGAGAGAGAGAGAGAGAGAGAGAGAGAGAAGGAGCTAAGGTGTCGGACACTTAAAACACGTTCACAGAGTTTTTGGGTATGTTCAATGAAGTGTTGTTGCGCTTCTCTTTATAGCTTCCTATTATATTATTGGTAGGCAACGCACTGCAACCGATACTATAAACTTGGCTTACGTGATAAGGTTAAAATATCCTGTCATGATGCTCGTGATTCTCTCGAATACCAATATAACTCTAAAATTTTGATCAATTTTAAGTATTGCGTAATGAATATGACCGATATATAATAACAGACACGGTGGTAAGATAACGACTTAGACGACAGTTAAATGGAATCTTAATAAACAAACTTATATTAAAAGTGAGACAGTAATCTTAGTTACAGCGATATACCCT
>NC_061095.1:17256682-17266682 GCF_015104395.2 Macrobrachium nipponense | reverse complement strand
CCCCATAGACCTGTTGAGAAACCAGTAGTCTGTACCTTTCCATAGCCTACCACTCCATAAGGGAAAGGGCGTTTAATTTAGATTTAATAGATTATATCAGCCATTCATCGTTTAAAGACAGTGAAAAGAGGGAGTTGGAGCGGTTGGACAGCAAGAAAGAGAGATCTGGTTAATAAAGGAGATGGAGTATAAGGGGGTAAAGATGGAACTGGGAGCAAACCTCACTGTAGCACCAGGAAAGTAATAGTTCGAGAGGCTGAACAGCAAAACAGAAAGATGGGAAATAGGACTGGAGATGGAGTATTGAAAAATAAGAGCAACCCTTGAATCCCATCCCACAGGGAAGAAAAAAAGGTTTAATCTATTTTTGTTTAATTACATTCTGATTACATTTCAATCACGACGTAATTCTCCCACTAAGAAACGCAACTGAAAAGTGGTCTTAATGAGCAATGATTCCGAGAAGGGTATAATTCGATGTAATGTGAACGTTTCGACCATTTGAAAATGCGATCTCTGAATATAAGAAGATATAAAAGATTTTTTTTTTTTCTGATTCGGAAACTCTCCAAGAACAGTTAAAGATACACTTTCCTTCCTAAAGTACAATATAGAATGCTGGGCCAAATTATCAGTAATAATAATGAAAAGTTAATCGCTGCATATGAGTTATCAATTTTATAGTCCATTGATATAAAATATAATCAAAACAAGGCGTGATCCGACCTCCGGCTTATTCGGGATGCGTACAAGATTTTCCCCTCCCTCACAAGTTATAAGCATTAAATTCTTAACATAAATTAAAACGTGCTAAAATCTACAGTCAAATGCAGCGTTGTTTCACCGACGAAAATGAAAATAAATACGTTATATTTCACCAGAAATCAATTTTCTGTACTCTTTAACATACACAATATATGTTTTTTTACATTTTCATTCTAATAAATAAGTCATAAATATCCTATCCTAAAATTCCTGTGTCTTTAACTCGACGTAAAACACCTTTTTCAGACCTTTTTAGGTTTTTCCATAGGCCTTTCCTAACCCCCAGCAGCAGCAACAACAACCACAACAACAACAACGAAGTTTGTAGGCTTACTCCCCGAGTAAGAGAAAAATCTGTGCGGTAGATGTTTACGTATATGTATATGTAGCATTTTTATTGTGTATGTCTGTACGTTGTATTATACAGAAAAAGGTTGCGGTTCATTCTCATTAATGAAGGATATGAGAGAACTTATCTGTATGATTTTATTTTTTGTTATTCTTATATAGCTGTTGGTCCTGGATTGTCAGAGATAAGGCGAAAGGTAAAAAATTATTTTTTTTTATTTGAAATAGATGAATTGACGAAGCACTGGGAGAATTTATACTACTAATGTCACTCGATAATTTGGAATGACAGTAAGATGAAATATTACTTTATGTATTTCATTACACGAAAAAGTCTTATAGAAAACTCAAAAAAAAACAAAGGGAATGGGGAAAAACTGTCACGGAAAATTCAGCTTGAAATCCGCTGCAGATAAACTCAATTCAACTCAAATAGAAACATTTCAGACCCTTGTACTTGGTTTTAAGCGACGATGGGATAGAATAAAAACCAAATCCCTGTTGATCAATGAGCGCGGGTGGAAGTTCGTGGCTTAGAAACACTGATGAATGAAAGAAAAAAAAAGTATTTTGTCAAAAATCCAATTTGTTTCCAAACTTGCAAGACATAGACATAACCGAATGAGAAACTAGACACGGAAAAAAAAAAAAAAAAAAAAAAAAAAAAAAAAATATATATATATATATATATATATATATATATATATATATATATATATATATATATATATATATATATATATATATATATATATATATATATATATATATATATACAGGGTTCCAGCAAGACAACAGCTTGCATGATCAGTTTATTAGAGACGTTTCGTGCCCCAAAACATTGGCACATCATCAGTCTGGAATAATAATTTTATTCTTTTTTAAAAAAAACAGTAAAATAAAGTAAAAGGTACAATCCAAAAATATGAATTATTGAAAGAAGCTATAAGTATTAAAAAGACTACTATCAGTTCAGAGAACAAGAGCAGAATGACTAGAAACGTGAGGACCGACCAAACTACACTTCAGGCCAACGAAAGGGGAGTTGCAGAGACGTAATTGTTTAAATTAGGGGACAGGTTTGTTTTTAATGTAAAGTGACTCAAGTGTAGTTAGAAAGGATGCTTGGGTTGTTGAGGTAAGGATAGAAAAATGACTAACCCAATAATCCCTGTAAATACAAAAAAGATAGGTAGCCTCTTCAATTACAAGGATAACCTTCAAGATTTTATGTTGTCCACTGTAATCTATAAATATGAATGCCCAAGATGCCTTAGGTACTTATATTGGCTCAACAGGAGATTGTTGCAAGTCCGTTATTATAGTCACATGGGACTCAGCTATAGGACGGGATCCAGGATATCGAATCCCGAAACTCTCGAGTATTCGAACACATGTTTAAAAAAAAGGCAAGATTCCTATGGAAAAAACACATTTTTCTATCCTTAACTCAACAACCCAAGCATCCTTTCTAACTACACTTGAGTCACTTTACATTAAACACCTGTCGCCTAATTTAAACAATAACGCTCTGCCACTCCCCTTTCGTTGGCCTGAAGTGTAGTTTGGTCGGTCCTCACGTTTCTAGTCATTCTGCTCTTGTTCTCTGAACTGATAGTTAGTCTTTTAATACTTATAAGCTTCTTTCAATTATTCATATTTTTGGATGTACCTTTTACTTTATTTTACTGTTTTTTTAAAAAAGAATAAAATTTTTATTCCCAGACTGATGATGTGCCAATGTTTTGGGTCACGAAACGTCTCTAATAAACTGATCATGTAAGCTGTTGTATTGCTGGAACCCCTGTTGGAATGTGTAGCTGTCTGCCCGCTGTCATTATATATATATATATATATATATATATATATATATATATATATATATATATATATATATATATATAAAACTGCCACAAATCTAGGGTTTATGTCCTTATCGAAAAGCGATTTGAACTATTTCTGGCCAACGATTTACAAGTCAAACGGAGATTCTATAAAAAAAAAAAAAATCACATCAGATTTTTTTTTATTTATAGTCTGTCTCAACTTCGATGAAATGTGACTGTGATTATCAAGGCCAACAAATACAACGTAAAATTTTGCAATGCTGGAGATTCCTGTTACCGGATTTGTATATTGATCACCACAAAATTCGGGAAAGGCCTTTGACCCGCACCCATCCTTCCGGAATATATTCCGTGGAATTTAGCTGACAGGTTTATTCAGGCATTCCTACAATCAAGGCGGACGGGAATTCAAATGGACGCATAAATCGTATCTTTGAAAAGATTTTATGGATTATTCAATCTCAAAAATTACTTTTTCTTTATTAGGACGATCTGTTTATAATTCTTTCCTACTTTCCTTCTAAAAAATGACAAACAAATAGAAACAAAACAAAGAAGAAACTTAAAAACGTACGAAACAAACATTCCTTTTACGGTCTCTAAAGAATAACAAAATAATATTTGTAGTGACTGTTATGGAGTCAATGACCGGATGGAAAAAGGAGGGGAACTTGAGAGAGAGAGAGAGAGAGAGAGAGAGAGAGAGAGAGAGAGAGAGAGAGAGAGAGATGGTAATGTAGTTAACGTCTCTAGCCGAAAGTTAGTATACAGAGCTTTCAAGTCCACTAAAAAATAAAAAATTAAATAAAAAAACTGGAGTTTTAGGAATGAAATAAAACTCTACAAAAACTTTGAACCGTTCCCTCTGAATGAACCAGGAGAAAAACTTACAAAAATTTCTTGGTAATGTTTCTCAGTCGTTTACATCGAATGCTCCCATAAAGAAACTTAGTGGTGTTTTCAAAGGGTGCTTTAGCTGTGCTCAAAGTTATTTGCATTTCTTATACTTATGAGTCTACATTTATCCGTACCATATCTATACCCATACCCATACTGATACCCATACCCACATAATTACCCATAACACACACAACGCACAGAAAGGCAGCCAAGAAAATTTATATATATATATATATATATATATATATATATATATATATATATATATATATATATTTAAAGCTGATGATTATAGTTGCAAAGTCTTCATTTGACTAAATAACATGGAAATGCAATAAAATGAATACAGATCTACGGATATTAATCTTTATACTCAAACGCCTTTCTACTGCAATATCTCAAATAAAAAATATTCACATATTTCGTCGAATAATTCGAGGTTTGGTTTGTAATTTACGAAATATCGCCAATATAAAACCCAGCGAAAGCCCTCTATGACGGCTGACGAAAACAGATGACGCAACCCTCGAGTGCCATGAGGCAAAATACGCTCGTATAACTTGCCAAAGGACGAATTAGTGCAACGAAACATCTCGTCAAGAGGAGGAGGAGGAGGAGGAGGAGGAGGAGGAGAGGAGGAGGAGGAGGAAGAGGAGAAGGGGCATTGAAAGAAGTCGGGGTTTCTTAATAACCGTCAAGAAGTTTCTAGAAAGTCAAAAGCAGTTCGTGATGGATGAGTGGACGTAGTTTATGATGTCCTCGCTCACAATAATGAGTGTAAGCTCTCTCTCTCTCTCTCTCTCTCTCTCTCTCTCTCTCTCTCTCTCTCTGTCGCACGTAGGGCATTAAATGAAATTCATTATATGTTTGTATTCGAAATGTACCTTGAGAAAATAGGCCTATTCGTCGAATGACCAATTTAATTAGCGAGTGGTAACTAGGCTACTTATGAGTTGCAAATTTCTCCAGTTTTCTGATATTTATCCATTATACCAATCCGCGCTAAAATATTCCTTATGCCCATCTGGACAAAAGCGTCTAGATGAACGCAAGAAATCGCTGACGCAAAGTGAAATTCTTATTGATTCCAACTATTAAGTTAGTTAACTCACATCGGATCGAAGATTCCCATTTAAAAATAAAATATATAAACATCCTTTCTTGGGCTTTTGGGTTTTTCTTCCGGTCACGTCATGCCCGAAAGCAGCCTCCAATTTCCGCCTCCACAAATCTCTGCCCCCCTCCCCTTCCCGCCTCCGCAAATCTCCCCCCCAACAACTCCACCCCCCCTCCTCCCCTCAAAAGCCTTCTTCCGGAAACCGCACCTTTGAAACTCTCGAAACCAAAAGCCTCTTTAGGAAGATGCGAAGGAGCATTTCAGCTTGGCTTCCAAGGGACTTCGAGGCGTCCTCCAATTCGGAACTTTTAAAAGAAACCGGCGCCGTCAAAGGCGGGGCTATAATTGTCCCCCCACCCCTCCCCCCCCAAACAAATTTGGACTTGTTTCTCGTGGCCCAATCATTGTGGGTTCCTTTGATGCGGTTCGCCTCCCCTAAAAGACTGGGGGGGAGGGAGGAGGGAGGAGGGAGGAGGAGGAGGAGGAGGAGACGAGGATTTTTCATGGACACCAACTTCAAGAAGGATGTTCGTGTTCTCAAAGGATATGAAAATGGTTTTTTCCATTCTTCTCTTTTTTTTTTCCAAGCAGTCTCTGGTGCCTGTGATGGGTAGAAGGAACACTGAAATAGACATTAAGGAGAATAAAGACAGAAGAAATATCAAAGGGTGGTTATACGGACTTATGTGTCCGATGATTTTTAGATTTTGTCACGGGTGAATACCAGATTTACGTTTTGTTACTTGATACGATTAAAACTCCACGACTTCTTCTTTAGAATTCTCTCTCTCTCTCTCTCTCTCTCTCTCGTCTCTCTCTCTCTCTCTCTCTTCACACACACACACACACTTTTAAGGTCCTATCACACCCTTTAAACTACGGGGCTAAAAAGTAGTTCTTTTTTTTGGTTTTTTTTTTGGGTAGTCGTGTGTGTGTGTGTGTGTGCGCGTGCGTTGTGTAAGAAGCATATGGGACACTTGACGAATAAGAAGGCGTACCAACAGACATATTACAGAAAGGGGAATAAATAACTTAGGAAGTAACTAAGAAATAACAAAAATTATAAAGAAATCGGGTGGCCGTTGGCGAAAAAACCACACAAAACCTTCAGAAATATACATAAACACTAGAGGATACAAAACAGAAAACTATGAGATCACTCCTCCTTTGGAGACAAAGTGACCCAGAGTTAAATAAGCGTCTAGGAGCTGGGTCAATTAACCTGAAATGGCACCACGGAAGCGTCTCAACAGGTGAGGAGGAATCCTATAGATCTCCTCTCAAAAGGATGCTCGGACCTTTATTGATCAAGATGTCACTGATCATCGGCGTCACTGACGCCTGGTGAGCCTTACTGGAGCTAATCGAGAGAGGGGAATGTAAAGATAAAGAAATACAAAGTGATAATAGGAATAGAAGTGGAAGGAAAGTTAAACGAAGGAATATGTAAACGGAATACAAACTTTAGAGATAAATAAAAATCCTTTCAGGTTAACCATTGATCCTTACCTTACAGACCTTACAGTTCGTTCGGGTTGCCCCAGGTCCCTCAGTTTGAGGCACCTCTAATGTCTACCAGAGAGTTGCTAGTACATCTTCCGGTATATTTTGCATCTTCCAATCTTGGATGGTCTGGGATGCAGTTTAGATATTTGTCGAGCTTATTCTTAAACACATCTACGCTCACTCCTGATATATTCCTCAGATGAGCTGGCAACGCATTGAATAGACGCTGCATTATCGATGCTGGTGCGTAGTGGATTAATGTCCTGTGCGCTTTCCTTATTTTTCCTGGTATAGTTTTGGGCACTATTAATCTACCTCTGCTTGCTCTTTCTGATATTTTTAGTTCCATGATGTTTTCTGCTATTCCTTCTATCTGTTTCCATGCCTGAATTATCATGTAGCGTTCTCTTCTCCTTTCTAGACTATATAATTTTAAGGATTGTAGTCTTTCCCAGTAGTCAAGGTCTTTAACTTCTTCTATTCTGGCTGTAAAGGACCTTTGTACACTCTCTATTTGTGCAATATCCTTTTGATAGTGTGGGTACCATATCATATTGCAATATTCAAGTGGACTACGAACATATGTTTTATAAAGCATAATCATGTGTTCAGCTTTTCTTGTTTTGAAGTGCCGTAACAACATTCCCATTTTTGCTTTACATTTTGCCAACAGAATTGCTATTTGATCATTGCATAACATGTTCTTATTCATCATCACACCAAGGTCTTTAACTGCTTCCTTATTTGTGATTGTCTCATTATTAGGTCCCCTATATGCATATAGCTTTGTTTCTCTGTCTCCATAATTTATTGATTCAAATTTATCAGAGTTAAATACCATCCTATTTACCTCTGCCCAATCATATACTTTGTTAAGGTCTCTTTGTAGAGCGTTCCTATCTTCATCACAAGTAATTTCTCTACTTATTCTTGTGTCATCTGCGAAACTACTCACTACCAAATCCTTAACATTACTGTCTATGTCTTCAATCATAATAACAAACAGTATTGCAGCTAACACCGTACCTTGTGGGACACCGGATATTACCTTGGCTTCATCCGATTTCTCATCGTTTGCAATAACTATCTGTTTTCTGTTGTGTAAAAATTCTTTTAACCATCTTCCTACTTTATCCACGTATGTGTTTTCTAATTTTCTTCGTTAATATATTATGGTCTACTTTGTCAAAAGCTTTTGCAAAGTCTAGATAAACCACATCTGTTTCATTTCCGCTTTTCATATTTTTGAATATGTTCTCATGGTGGACTAACAGTTGGGTATGTGTACTTTTTCCGGGTACGAAACCATGTTGTCTTTTATTAAACAAATTATTTTTTATTAAATGTTTCATAATATTTTTCTTCATTACCCTTTCATACACTTTCATAATATGTGATGTTAGACTCACAGGCCTGTAATTACTTGCCTCTAGTCTTGATCCACTTTTGAAAGTAGGGGTAATATATGCTAATTTGGTTTCTCATCATAAATCTTGCCTGTATCTACACTTTGTCTTAATAATATTGCAAGTGGCTTTGCGATAGAATGAACTACTTTCTTTAACAAAATAGCAGGCACTCCATCGGGCCCTGCAGCAGCTCCATTTTTAATTTCAGTAATAGCCTGCACAATATCAGCTTCATTAATATCTATGTCAGCTAAATATTCACTATTTTCGTCCCTTACCTCTATATCATTATCTTCATTATCTATTCTAGGGGATGAATTCTCTCTATATCGTTCTGCCAATATGTTGCAAATTTTCCTTTTTTTTCATTCGTTAATCTCCTTCAATTCTTAGAGGGCATATTTCTATCTTCTTTTATTCATCTTCTTCGCATATGAGTATAATAGTTTGGGGTTTTGCTTGATATTTAATAGGGTTTTTTCTTCCAAGTCCCGTTTTTCATTTTCTTTTGATTGTATAATCTTTTGTTCTGCATTTTCTATCTTACTTTTTAGTTCTATAACTTTCCATGCATTTTTTTCTTTTGCAAGACCTTTTTTCCACTGTCTGATTTTCTGGAACAAGATCCTTCTGTCTCTTGGTATGCATGACTGATGTTTACTTTTCTTCTTCGGTATATTTATATCCACTATTTTCTCTAATATTTTATATAATATCTCCGTATTTACCCTAATGTCATCACTTACGAAAATGTTATCCCAATCTTTGTTTAATTCTTCATTTATTTCTGACCATTTTATATTTTTTACTGTAGGAGTTGTATTTTCCATATCCTTCCCACTTTTTTCATTTCTTGCTTTATTTCTCTGTTTTCACTTGCTTTGGAATGAACTGTTAATTCTATGACATTATGGTCTGAAATACTCGCATTATAAACTATTATTTCTTTAACATAATTCATCTCATTCACAAATACTAGGTCTAAAGTATTTTCCTTTCCTTGTTGGCAGGTTGATTTTATTTGTTGAATGTTGTATTCTAGTAGCATATCTAATAGCTTTTCGAATTGCCTCTTATCTTCTTGCACTACTATTACTCTCTTTTTTATATGATAAGTACAACCACAATCTCCTATTCGTTCTTTCCATTCTACGAAAGGAAAGTTGAAGTCTCCAGATAGGAGAATAGTCCAGTCCTTGTGATTTCTACATATATCATCCAATTTTTCAATTATTAAGTCAAACTCTTTAGTATTAGGAGGTCTATATATTACTATGTCATTAATTTTCAGATTCAAATTCTACCCGCTATTAGTTCACATTCTGAGTTACTATATTTCTCATATATTTTTCCTTGTTTTTTGTCTTTCCCATATATTGCGGTTCCCCCTTGATTACTATGTTTTCTATCTGATCTATAAGTTTGGAACCCTTTTATTTGATCATCATTCCCAGTCTCTTGGGAATACCAGGTTTCACTTATATTCATTATATCTATTTTCTTTTTAATTCAATTTGGGTTAGTTCTTCTAAGTACTCTATTTTTCTTTTGAGTTACTCGTAACTAAACCCTGCGCATTTCATTGCGCATTCATCACTATGATGGTTTGCGTGTTTTCTCCTTCATTTAATATTGGTAATAATAAGGATTTTCCCATGTCTCTTTCCTGTTCTGGTATGTTGTTCTTTTTTTCCTTTCCAGAAATTCTGAAAGTGCGAGATGGAGAGAGATACAACGAAGATGCTGTAAAAAATATGTTGGCAAGTTTGTTGTTGGCATGACGACAACAAAATGAATGTCGACGACATGTTGGCTGCAACTACTACCGCCCTCCCAGCCTTCTAAAGGTGTAATGACCTAAAACGGACGCCATGGCTGAGTGGTGCAGCGCTTTCTCCCCTCTCTAGGTCCTTGGACCACTCGCGATCTACTGCCCATCAACCTGTAAGCTGATGTCAGCTCAAGTCATGAAAGGGTGTAGGGGTAGCAACCCCATCCCCACAGACCTGTTGAGAAACCAGTAGTCTGTACCTTTCCATAGCCTACCACTCCATAAGGGAAAGGACGTTTAATTTAGATTTAATAGATTATATCAGCCATTCAGCGTT
>NC_061095.1:17214182-17251682 GCF_015104395.2 Macrobrachium nipponense | reverse complement strand
GCAAAACAGGAAACTATGAGATCACTCCTCCTTTGTTCGAAGAGAAAGTGACCCAGTTTAACTAAGGCGTCCTAGGAGCTGGGGATCAATTAACCTGAAATGGCACCACGGAAGCGTCTCAACAGGTGAGGAGGAATCCTATAGATCTCCTCTCAAAAGGATGCTCGGACCTTTATTGATCAGGATGTCACTGATCATCGGCGTCACTGACGCCTGGTGAGCCTTATTGGAGCTAATCGAGAGAGGGGAATGGAAAGACAAAGAAATACAAAATGATAATAGAAATAGAAGCGGAAGGAAAGTTAAACGAAGGAATATGTAAACGGAATACAAACTTTAGAGATAAATAAAAATCCTTTCCGATAAACCACTGATGAGGAGTGAAAGTGCGAGATGGAGAGAGATACAACGAAGATGCTGTAAAAAATATGTTGGCAAGTTTGTTGTTGGCATGACGACAACAAAATGAATGTCGACGACATGTTGGCTGCAACTACTACCGCCCTCCCAGCCTTCTAAAGGTGTAATGACCTAAAACGGACGCAATGGCTGAGTGGTGCAGCGCTTTCCCCATCTTTTCTAGGTCCTTGGACCACTCGCGATCTACTGCCCATCAACCTGTAAGCTGATGTCAGCTCAAGTCAAGAAAGGGTGTAGGGGTAGCAACCCCATCCCCATAGACGTGTTGAGAAACCAATAGTCTGTACCTTTCCATAGCCTACCACTCCATAAGGGAAAGGGCGTTCAATAGATTTAATAGACAGTGAAAAGAGGGAGTTGGAGCAGTTGGACAGCACGAAAAAGAGATCTGGATAATAAAGGAGATGGAGTATAAGGGGGTAAAGATGGAACTGGGAGCAAACCCCACTGTAGCACTAGGGAAGTAATAGTTCGAGAGGCTGAACAGCAAAACAGAAAGATGGGAAATAGGACTGGAGATGGAGTATTGGAAAATAAGAGCAACCCTTTTGAAATCCCCATCCCACCACGGGAAGAAAAAAAGGTTTAATCTATTTTTGTTTAATTACATTCTAATTACATCTCAATCACGACGTAATTCCTCCCACTAAGAAACGCAACTGAAAAGTGGTCATAATGAGCGATGATTCCGAGAAGGGTGTAATTCGATGTAATGAGAACGTTTCGACCATTTGTAAATGCGATCTCTGAATATAAGAAGATATAAAAGAATTTTTTTTTTTCTGATTCGGAAACTCTGCAAGAACAGTTAAAGATACACTTTCCTTCCTAATGTACAATATAGAATGCTGGGCCAAATTATCAGTAATAATAATGAAAAATTTAATCGCTGCATATGAGTTTTCAATTTTATAGTCCATTGATATAAAATATAATCAAAACAAGGCGTGATCCGACCTCCGGCTTATTCGGGATGCGTACAAGATTTTCCCCTCCCTCACAAGTTATAAGCATTATATTCTTAACGTGAATTAAAACGTGCTAAAATCTATGGTTAAATTCAGCGTTGTTTCACCAACAAAAATGAAAATAAATACGTTATATTTCATCAGAAATCAATTTTCTGTACTGTTTAACATACACAATATATATTTTTTACATTTTCATTCTAATAAATAAGTCATAAATATCCCATCCTAAAATTCCTGCGTCTTTAACTCGACGTAAAACACCTTTTTCAGACCTTTTTAGGCTCCCTCATAGGCCTTTCCTAACCCCCAGCAACAACAACAACAACAACAACAACGACAAAGTAGTTTGTAGGCTTACTCCCCGAGTAAGCGAAAAATCTGTGCAGTAGATGTATACTTATATGTATATGTAGCATTTTTATTGTGTATGTCTGTACATTGTATTATAAAGAAACTTGTCTAAAGTTGCTTAATCGTTTACTTTCCATAACAAACAGCATTTTCATCAAGTTACTTTCTTGAGACCTACTTTGTAACCGAATCCAGTTCTGGATGTGGATATAATTCATTATTTTATCACCCGATTGTGATATTACCGGCCACAAGACTTAGTTTCCCTTCCTGAGGGAAAGAGAGTCCTTCAGCTTAATGCCAGAGATCAAAGTACGTATGCATGTGCGTTTCTTCGTAACTTCCATCGCCTTTCCAGTTTGTTCCAAGTCCCCTTGGCTTCCAGGAATGAGCTGCAAAGGGTCATTTTCACGGAATATTGATTTCGACCTGACTTCTCGCTTTCTCTAGTCGCTTCCTCTCTATTCAATGCTTTTTCCACCCAACTGTTTTCACTGACTTCGTTCCCGATGCCCGTGTAACTCTCTCTCTCTCTCTCTCTCTCTCTCTCTCTCTCCTTCATCGCTTCTCGGCTATCCATTTCTCCAACTGCTTCTCACAGCCTCCTACGAGAGCATAAATTCCAGCGTTGCCAATAATTTGATCCCTCAATAGCCTGGTTATCGCCATAACACTTACTGAGAGAGAGAGAGAGAGAGAGAGAGAGAGAGAGAGAGAGAGAGAGAGAGAGAGCTAGGAGTAAAATATTTATGGTACTTGGAGTCTGAGACACCATCCCCCACTTTCGCTGGAATTCAGTAACATGGAGAGGCAGTAAATTATCAATATCTAGGCCTGGTAGGTGTGTTTGTGTGTGCATTATAATACACATGAACGCAAAGCACACATAAAGAAGGCTTTTATTTGTTAAAATTTAAGTGCAAGAGAACAGTTTTGAATATGGTACAATTACAGCTCAAAGAAACGATAAAATTAGTGAGACAGATGACTACCTAAAACGCCTCATGGCATAAAGGGGTTGCCAACGCCCGCCATATCAGCCAATGATCGCGAACGCAGACAATATACCAAAGCAACAGAAAATCGGTAACCGATAATCCCATGAACACGGAGTCACGTCATAAAACGTAGCACTTGTCATTCGCTGCAAATTGCTTTTAAACAGTCCGGGAATTTTGAGTCTATTCCTTGAGAATCCGGTAAAAATGGGTCTAAAGTGTTGTGTTGGAATTAAGGCCTATCGGTCTAGGACGGAGATAGCGTTCGGTGTAACTTTGGAAGTTACGTGGTTAGTCCTACTCGAAAACTAAATGGAAATTCATGTAGAGCACTTACGGTTGCATGAATGATTTATTCATCGTCATCTTCAGACGCTTATAAAATGCAAAGTGAGAAATTGATACTACTTTAAAATAAATATTATTATGAACCATTTTGGACACGATTGTCTAACAGTCCATCTTGTCTTCTCTTCACTTCCTTTCCACAGTTTGCTTCCGAACCCGTTTCCCTCCATTTATTTTCTATCCCGTTTGCCACCGAGCGGATTTTATTTTTTTTTTTTTTACATTTCTATTTATTCGTTCTCCCTTCTCTTATTCCCGTCCCATGAGGCCACAGACGCAAATTTCATTTTCTCGGAACTCAGAGATAAGTCGGGGGATAATGGCCGCTTCTTCTTCCTTCTTGCAGTTTGGACCTCGAATCGCCAAATAGTATATATTGTCCTGGCGCGAGAGGTTAAACATCCGGAAGGAGTTTTTTTTTTTTTTTTTAGCAGTTTCAATAAATTTAAAGAAAATAAAAGGTATCAAGGAGTTTTTTAAAGCAGCATCAAAGAAATTAGAGGAAATAAGAACTATTAACTTTTGAAGCAGCGTCGAGACATTAATGAAGGTTAAAAGTATTAACTGCCATAAATAGAAGGATGTTAATTTTCTGAAATACGAAGGAAATAAATATAAATTTAAATAGCCGGAAGGATTTTTTTTTTAATGTATCGAGAAATTTAATGGTTGATTGAGCTGGGTGTCAGCACGGGCTCTTGCTCGTGGAGAGAGAGAGAAAGAGAGAGAGAGAGAGAGAGTGAGAGAGAGAGAGTTTTGGGGGGGGGGGGGGGGGGGGGGGGGGTTGTTGATTAAACTGGACTCGTACATGCACGTGCCCTTGCTCCTGGGGAGAGAGAGAGAGACAGAGAGAGGGGAGAGAGAAAGAGGTTGATTGAGCTGGTCTTCCGCCAGCACGGGCTCTTGCTCATAAAGAGAGAGAGAGAGAGATCTGATTGTCAAGACAAAAAATATTTTTTCTTACCCTTAAAAGGAAAGGCGAGATAAGAGAGAGAATTAATCCCTCGAAAAAATATTGCGTCCGATAAAAAAAAAAAAAAAAAAAAAAAAAAAAAGTAATTCTGAGAGCTTTCAAAAAGTCTGACGAAATGAGTTTTTTTTTTTTTTTTTTTTTTTCTTTACGTCGCTACTGTTCAGGCTAAGATCCTGTCTCCCGAATTTTAAAACCACCTCCTACTTCTACAACATCAGCAAAAGGCATATTATCTTATTAATAAAAACAAAGCCTAAACAAGTTAACCCAAATATGCTGGAATAGAAATGAATCCCGCGTCCTCGGAGGAGGCCGGGAGATCCTTAATCCTAAAGGAATTTATTATCCTTTACATCAACGGAATAGGATGTGTAGCTTCGGATATGTCCTACAGTTAATCTGGCTTAAGGATGATGAGCTGGGAGAGACGAGCGAGACGGAGAGCAGAAGAGATGCGAAGAGAGAGAGAGGGTTGTTAGTCAGTAGATCTATTTTTCAGTGGTTTCTGTATAATGCTGTGTGCGCCGTGGCCTATGAAACTTAACCACGGCCAGGTGGTAGCCTGTTCTATATAGTTGCCAGACGCACGATTATGGGTAACTTTAATCTTAAATAAAAAAATAAAAAATACTGAGGCTAGAAGGCTCCAGGTATGTTTGATGGTTGGGGGATGGGTGATCAACAAACCAATTTGCAGCCCTCTAGCCTCAGTAGTTTATAAGATCTGAGGGCGGACAGAAAAATGCGGACAGGAAAAATGCGGACAGAATAAAGTGCGGACGGACAGAAAACTAAAAGTGGATTACTTAAGTACAAGTCAAAACCAAACTGGATCCTTGACCAGGTTTCATAGAAAATAGCCCTAACATTTCTTCCTACTTAAATAGCTAAGTTTCATTCGTCTTTTATTACTTAATTTACCTGATTTAATGATAATTTCACCTCTCAGTAATCTTTGAGAGATGATTTGTTCTGATCTGTACGACAATTCGTACCCCAGCATGAACAGAAACCTCAAATATACTCAATATCTCAAACATACTTAGTTTATATCAAAAGCAGTTGGTTAGCTTTTCAGAATAAACGTGAAACTATTTCTACATATCAAATGGAAATGTTGCCTCAAAAGGCAACATAATTAAGGTACTTGACAGAAACCAATCATCTCCGCTGTAACGTATCTAGTCTAGACGAAGAGACTAGATAATTGCCTAATTACTTTTTTCCTAGGTTATCAGTACATCATTTGGACCTTTTCCGGCAACTTTGGCCACTTTATAGAGGCAAACGAATCTGTAGCTGCTCTGGCCAACCAGTCGACCCACTGCGAATGGGTATCAGGGGGAGGGGGGAACAAGAAAAAGTAGGAAAGAGGGTTATTGTAAGCTACTAATACGGAAAGAAAATGAAACAGTATAAGGAAGATATTGCATATTTATATAAATAAAACAGTAATTCTAAGGAAGATATTGCTTATTGATATAATGTTTCGAACGAACAATTTAGAAAAAAGTGTATTTGATGCAGAACAGGTGAGATAACGTTTGAAATTTACCGAAATATGAAAAATTTATTCATGTTTTTTTACGTAGGTAGTATCCCAAGGACGCCATTTTGGTACCAGCACTTTTGTTTACGCTAAAACGTAAAGAAAAGACGGTATATATCCCACTTCCTTCAGTAAATTTTGCAAGTTGTCACATCTACTGCATCATAGACACCCTTTTGCCTTTTTGTATATAGTTAAGTCGAGCTCTTCTTCAGTTCTACTAAAAATAAGACATTAATTCCGAGAGTTATATTACCCGAAAAGACTGTTGTACCCCTTGGCCTCTCAGACGGACCAATCCCATTAGCTATTTATAGAGCTCCTTAGAAGTACATTATCTTTTTCCCAGGTCCACATAAAAACAGACTACGACCACTTTGAGCTGACAGACGCTTTTATTCCTCTCTCTCTCTCTCTCTCTCTCTCTCTCTCTCTCTCCTCCACGCTAGGTTTTCAGTCTCACTTCTCAGCAAGACCCAATTTCTGGGGCATACGGAACAATTGGACACATCCATTGCAGAGGACACTATCTTCTTTTTCTGAGAGAGAGAGAGAGAGAGAGAGAGAGAGAGCGAGAGAGAGAGAGAGAGAGAGAGAGAGAGAATGGCCCCATTTTCAGGTTCATTTGATCAGACAGACGTAGAGACAGATCTGAATACATCAAAATGTACCAAGATCAGTTATGAATCACAAACAGACAACTTCAGAATTTACAGACTGGCAGCTAGTTCTGCTCGCAGACATACAGACAAATAAGACATGAAACTGACAGGAAGAAAGAAATAAAGAAAGATAGAAAACGACAGGGCAAAAGAACTGGCGATACAAGTCACTCTCGAATTCTTTTTTGTGTCTGTCATCCACATTATCCTATATGACTTTCCCGTGTTGGTGACCAAGAACGTATAACTATGGAGATGAAGAGACAGACTCAGACAAACAAACAGATAGACATCTAGAGAGAGACAGATAGACAGACAGATAACTAGATAAGCACGAAATTGAGCTCGACGCTCCACGCTGTCATCTTATCCCAGATGCGTCTACGTACAAGCCATTAGGACTAATCATGAGAAGCACTAACTAGAAATGAGCTACTGAGAGGAGAGAGAGAGAGAGAGAGAGAGAGAGAGAGAGTAGAAGTCCACTGACGTCAGGAAACAGTGTCAGACGAAGTATAAAAAGTTTCAGCGCCTTTTTGAGAGAGCTCAAAATTGCTCTCATTAGACCAATGTTCAAAAATGTTCCTCGTGGAATCAATAAGTTTAATCATCTCTCACCTCTTACAAGGGAGAAAGCTTCATCGTGGAAGGACGAGAGAGAGAGAGAGAGAGAGAGAGAGAGAGAGAGAGAGAGAGAGAGAGAGAGAGAGAAGTGGGCGTTTGGACGTAATTAACGAGAGAGAAGATTCCTCAGATGAACTCTCATAGGTGTTAATTGCTTCTCACCTTAATCAGTAATATAGAACCCTCCCAGGTAATGTTTTTCACATCTTTCAGCTCTCTGGTTCTGGTATGAGTCAAATAACCTCAAGCTGGCGCGTGTACACGTACGCACACACACATATACTCCGATACGACTTGATAAAAACAAGAAATAAGGCTCAGAAAATGAAAAAATAGTTCACTCTTAGCGAGCAATAAACAGCTCCTCGAGAGACGGGAGATTATAGGACTAGGGGAAACGGGAATAGATTGAACCAGGAGGATGATTCCAAAGTTTCATGCTGTTTTAGGAGCCGATTTTGAAGTAAGATGAACGATAAAACAATAAATGAACCATATAAACCTAATTAAGCAAACTGAATCGTATGGTTTAGCCACACAAACACACATAGACGCAAAGTTTACATGGTGTTTTACAGGCAATTCCTCGTGAAGACCGAACATCTACGAATAAATCCGATAGAATAGTTCCAGTGGTCCTCGAAGAGAAAGATGGAAGCCAAAATAAGAAATGAAAGTTGTGAAGGAAGGAGAAAGTATAATAGGTATAGGTACAGAAGATGAGATGAGAACTATACTCTTTTTTTTCCATCTGTCCATCCGCCTGTGGTGTTTTCGCATGGTAACACTGCGTCCCGGGCTTTAGATAGTTACATTTAGCTTACATTCAACAACGATTTCGAATATTAATGGTGTAATTCGCATACTGTAAATTATTAAAACACTTTAAAGTTGCAAATGTACTCCCAGATATCCTTTTATTTACCGAAAACTTATACATAGCGAAACTATCTAAAGGCCTGAACGCAGTGTTACCATACACAAACACCACAGGCGGCTGGACAGATGAAAAAAAAACTGAGTATAGGTAGACCCACCTGTCTGTATTTCCAGAGAAAAACTGAAAAAAACAAAGTAGCATTCTCTACGTATATCAAGCCAGTAGAATGAGACGAAGCCAGTCACCAGAGAGAGAGAGAGAGAGAGAGAGAGAATAATGGTCCATAAACGTAAGACTTTTGACGAAGCAATGAGAAAGAGTTCGCAATATGGTGTTCGTTCGCCTGACATTTAATGGGGAAACGGTGTAAATTCGAGAATAAAAAAAGGACCGCGGCTGACTAGAGGTTGCAATAAAACGGTTTCATAACAGCGAGTGTTCTCGACACCGACGCACAATCATAAATTAGTCTACGACAGCCATAAACAAAGCTTCTACACTAGGTCTAGACCTATGCCCTTCGTGACTTCGTTTCTCAAAACGTTATTTGTCGTCTTTCTGCTCAGTTACGCAACCGAATCAAGCTAAAATACAGAAAAATCATTCAGTTTAACGTTGGATGTACTAGATTCATGACGAAGAGTAATTGAATCATGTAAATGAGTAGATGAAAAAAATAATTTTAGACCCATAACCAGCAGCTCTGGGTGAGCAGCCAGGAGATTCAGACACCATTGTAAGATATACTGCATCGTAAAGCAACCCCTCGGCGAGAGAGAGCTTCCCACGACATAATCCTTTCAGAGCCAGATGAAAACCACGGAGAGAGAGAGAGAGAGAGAGAGAGAGAGAGAGAGAGAGAGAGAGAAAATTCTTGTTTGGGACAAAAACCTAGGCTTATGAAGAGCAGTCATTCTGAAGCACTTTATACGTTTGAAAAGACCACCTCTCTCTCTCTCTCTCCCTCTCTCTCTCTCTCTCTCTCCAAGAAGAGCTCGTAACGTCTACAGCTTGCTTCGGGGCTGTAAGCAATACGTTAAAGAAAGGAATGAACGAAGTGTTGACATTTGAAACAGCATATTCTTATCATCACTGAATTTAAAATTGAAAATAACGGTTTGAAAGCTAGAGTCGATGCAACTGGTTTACAAAATTTGAAATATTATCCAGGCTCTCGTGAACTTAGTATTCTATGTCACCGAACGACGGTTTCCAGAATTGCTGGAATGCATGACCTAGTCCTACAGAGGCGTTAGGACCCAGATATAAATAGCAACGTCTTACCGTGTCTTACCATCTTCAAAATAGACCACATGAATGAAATATTGGAAATGAAGAGATGCAGAGACAAACAATTGAAAACGCCAATATGTTTTCGACACCGGAAGCTATATACGCCTTAGAACAATTTGATTCATAAACGGATATAATGCCAGAACAAGGGACACAATTCCACACACACTACCTCGACCTCTTCGTCGATCGACACCCTCTTCCTCAAAAGAGCAGTAATGACTGCTATCAAAACGCAATTTGAATTTTAACAGGTCAACAAATTCTCGCTCAAATTACGAAAGTCCTGGAATGGATTATAAACGTCACCATCAGAATAGGGTTGAAGTTTTTATCTATTTTTTTTTTTATTTTTTTATCATTTGTAAATAGCTTTTTGAGCCTGACCAGGGTACGTGAAATTCTGTCGCGCTAAAGTTTCCAGGTCGCTGGATTTAAATCAGGTTAATTTTCAACAATCTATAAAAAAATAATGTGAAAATCCTTTGGCAGGGAATCGTTAAACTTTCCTCCATAAACAGCTGACTCTCAGTTGCCCAATCCATACCATACCCTACCCTGGAATGATGGGTATCACGAGTGTGATAGGAGAGTCTGAAAGGTATTTCTGACCTTGTGATGTATAAATATCACTGGTATACTGACATCTCTCAGGTGCAGACTTTAATAGGTGGTTGAAGAGACCAGCAGAGATCTCATTATCGACTTCGAAAAAGAACTCCAGTCTTGACTCTGGTCCCAACAAACGTATGATTTCTCGGTCATTAAAACTTTGAGAGTAGGAACTTAAAGATTGGATGATACGATGAAAAGAAACGGTATAAATCGAAATGGAGTTGAAGGACATAAAAGGTGCATCTTTGGGGAAAATCCCACAACTGGAAGAAAATGTAGATGTTGGAATTATTGGACAGCATAGAGAAATCTGAATAAACATGGAAGACGTTAAAGAAATGACAAGGATTAGGGGAATATGGAAAGATATTTAGGTTAACAAAAAGTGGACAATAGAGCCCACGGCTTCTATAGAGAATAAATATAATATTCCCTGGTGAAGGATTCTTTGCGAAAGTGGAGAAACAGTGTAGGAGTGATACCCAAGAAGTGAGGGAGGTGATGATATCAAGAAAAGGTGACAATATGCGTCAAAGATTAATAAATATTGCTGCTAGAATGATTTACGATGAAACCAAACGCCAGTTAGCGGGTCTAGTACATATCTCTCTCTCTCTCTCTCTCTCTCTCTCTCTCTCTCTCTCAACACTGTTCAATAGTGGAAGAAAACTTTAGTAAAAACTCTAAACACTTTGGAAAACTCGACCATGAAACACAAAAATCAGAGATTTACTTTGCAACTATTGAACAGCTTTGAGAGAGAGAGAGAGAGAGAGAGAGTTATATACCTTGGCTTTCTCAGTGACGTAATTCTCGACCGGAAACTCTCCAAGATTATATTGTTTCTCGACCATTAACATACTATAACGTACCCATATGAGAATTAGTGATGTTTCTCAGCTGTTGCGTAAGTAACGTGTCGTCGTGCGTATATTCCGTTACATACATACATACATACATACATACATACATACATACATACATAATTAAAAAGGTCCGCAGACGAGATACAAATCTGAATTAGCCAATACTCATATTTCTTGAGAATAATCTCAAAATCAATGTGTAATATATTAGTGAAATCTCATAATCCCATAAGTGGTAGAAATACATGTCTCGACATCTGGAGAGAAAAAAAATCTTTAAGACGAAAACATCTAAAGGACACAACGTACCGTCTAATGACCTGATTATACAGTTACAAAATTCCTTTCTGACCTCATTTCATTCCCGACCAACACTCTCAAGATGGAAAGATTTAATACGAGAGGAAGATAAAGAAAAAAAGAAAAGAAAAAGGCCACACACACACATTAACGCTCTTCCGGCCTCGCTTTCTTATGAGAAATGAGCCCCTCCTCTTCCCGCTCCCCCCTTCCCTAGCACCCCCACCTAGAAGATACGTAAACAAAAGCCGCACGAGAACCGTGTCCGGGCTTTGTGTGTGTGTTCCAGTGTAATAAAATAAGCCTTCCAATTTCTTGAAGCAATAAGTGGAGGAAAACAGACCTTTATAAGCTTCTTTCAAAGAGGGGGTCGGTTGGAGGCGCCTGGTTGCCATTACTGACCAAATAAATGCCTTTCTCGTTACGGCCTTCCAAAAGTAATATAAGCTCATACAACCTTTTCCTTGGATCTTGAATACAATGATTGTCTTGTTGTTGCTGTTATGAAGATGTGTGTTTTATTTATTGCTGGAGCTGCTGACACAGAAACGTGTTCGTGGGTGTTGGAGAGAGAGAGACGAGAGAGAGAGAGAGAGAGAGAGAGAGAGTGAGGGTGTTACAAGGAGTTACAAGGATCAGGATGTCATCATGAGAGAGAGAGAGTGAGAGAGTTACAAGGATTAGGATGTCTCAAAGACTTTTTAGTCCATCCGAGGAGACATCATGAGAGAGAGAGAGAGAGAGAGAGAGAGAGAGAGAGAGAGAGTTACAAGGATTACTGTGTCTCAAAGATTTATCAGCCCATCCGAGGAGACATCATGAGAGAGAGAGAGTTACAAGGATTAGGATGTCTCAAAGACTTATTAGTCCATCCGAGGAATCATCATGAGAGAGAGAGTAAGAGAGTTACAAGGATTAGGATATCTCAAAGACTTTTTAGTCCATCCGAGGAGACATCATTGAGAGAGAGCAATTCATGTTTGAGGAGGGAGAGAGAGAGAGAAGAGAGATAGAGAGAGAGAAGAGAGAGAGAGAGAGAGAGAGAGAGAGAGAGTTACAAGGATTAGTGTGTCGATCAAAGATTTATCAGCCCATCCAAGGAGACGTCATGAGAGAGAGAGAGTTACAAGGATTAGGATGTCTCAAAGACTTATAAGTCCATCCGAGGAGATATTATGAGAGAGAGAGAGAGAGAAGGAGTTAAAAGGATTAGGATGTCTCAAAGACGTATTAGTCCATCCGAGGAGACATCATGAGAGAGAGAGAGAGAGAGAGAGAGAGAGAGAGAGAGAGAGAGAGTTACAAGGATTAGGATGTCTCAAAGACTTATAATCCATCCGAGGAGATATCATGAGAGAGAGAGAGAGAGAGTTACAAGGATTAGGATGTCTCAATGACTTATAAGTCCATCCGAGGAGATATCATGAGAGAGAGAGAGAGAGAGAGAGAGAGAGAGAGAGAGAGAGTTACAAGGATTAGGATGTCTCAAAGACTTATAAGTCCATCCGAGGAGATATCATGAGAGGGAGGGAGAGTTACAAGGATTAGGATGTCTCAAAGACTTATTAGTCCATCCGAGGAGACACTATGAGAGAGAGAGAGAGAGAGAGAATCATCACATGTTCTGCCGAAATTGGATGAGGCAGAAATAGATAGAATAAGAGACAAGAGAAAGAGAGAAAGAGAGGAACGGTTCTCCGGTAACCTATTTTACCGAAAATCAGGCCAATAAGTAGACGCAGGAGAGAGGAGAGAGGAAATACGGAGAATAGGCAAAATGCAACAAGAAACAAATAATAAGAGTTGTAGAGGTTGGACACCACAATAAAAAATATCCAGAAAATAAATACGATGAAGTGTGAATATTTAGAATGTGAAACAGTGATGAAATAGTTAGAGAAGTTAGACAGCAAGCTAGAAGAAAGGCAGACGGAATGGAGGTATCTATGAGACCGAAGGATCTCTCCAAATAGCACTTAGTCATGCCTACATCGCAATACAGGAGGTGCACTGACGGCACTAACCCCTGAAGAGGTATTTTGTAAGAGAAAACAAGAAATATTAGGATCTGATCCCGGAAGGCTAGACACGCGCCGCCTCTTGATAAAAAGAGGCTTATAGAATCCACGAGGAAAGGCCATGCAACAATATTCCATAACCTGGCTCTGGAAAGGCCATTTGAGTCTCCCTGGAAGAAGGAAACGCGTTCCAGCTTATTCTCCTTTGTTTATTTCGTGCTCATCTTCTCTCTCTCTCTCTCTCTCTCTCTCTCTCTCTCTCTCTCTCATCCTTTTGTTTATGCTCATGTACTTCTCAAATAACTTATTTTTCACATCATTTAAAATGATCTTTAAATGAGGACTATTAAAACTGAATAATTAAACATCTTTAGAAAAAAAGAAAATTAACTAATTTTGGTATCCTCCAACTAGATCTATGCCTTATTTAGCCTGAAGGATTCCCTCAAATCCTTAAAAATCACTCGTCATCGGCATATCCCACTTGCCTCTATCCTTCAATTGTCACATAAGGTAGTATTTTTATTCTCAAATTTCTCTATAGCCTTCCCGTTCTTAAGAGGCAATCTATATAGCTTCCAGGGAATTCAGATCTAACTTATTCTTCTCCTAACACTTCCTCCAGATCTTGGTGAGGCCATGTCACCAAGTTGCCGGCCCCGTCGCCCTCCGTATTAGGGTATCGGAGTTATAGATAAAAATGTGTACTTTTGCTTAAAGAAAACCTGGAGGATATTCAGTGAGGTCGGCGTTCCTTTCAAAGGATATCAAAGGATATCAAAGGACGAGCTTGGAGAAGGACCTAATGGAGGGGTTCCTTCAGGCGTTCTTCCTACTGATCAGCCTCTCGAGGGGTGAGGGAGTTGGGGGGGTGGGGGGTGGGACTGTTTGGAGGGGCAGGAAAAGATATAAAGGACGGAAGACGTCCTCCTCCTCCTCCTCTTCCATGTGATCACAAACGTTTCGAACCTTGCCCGAGGGCGCCAACGTTTCTCTAAACATTTTTTTCAAAAGAAGCGACGTTTTTCCTTCATTAGACGATCCGTCGTTGGAACAGAGTTTCTCGATATCTGCTTTCTTCCTTTTCAAAAGCGGGAAATGAAACAGAAACAGCCATATAGGTAAGAACCACTTTGAAATAAGAAATAAGAAATAAAACTTTAAAAAATCGATTAATAAATAAAGCCAGTTTAAAATTATAGAATAAAATTAAAACATCAATTGATAAATAAAGAATTTCAACGTAATAACTAAAATGAACTTCGAAAAATAATATTAATAATGATTATGCAGTACGGAAAGTTTATCCCAATGAGTTAAATGTCGCTTAGATAATCCAAAGGGCGATTAAGCCTTCTGACAATGATTCTCGTCTCGTCACCGAGGTGATGGTTCTCGGTCGCCTCTGACCGCGGGAGATCGCGTGAAAATTCTCTCGGTTGGTTTTCATGATCACGACCCGTCTTAACAGCTGACCTTCCTTGAACCGGGGTCGTTTTTATGGTCGTCTTCTGGTTTTGGGTTGTTTTCACGTCTTCTCTCTCTCTCTCTCTCTCTCTCTCTCTCTCTCTCTCTCTCTCTCTCTCTGTATACATGTAGATATATTACATACAATCCATTTTCTTCAAAATTTATTTTTCACAATTTTCATAAAAATTTCAAAAATCAATACTTGAATGCCTCAAACTTTCCAGTCTCTCTCTCTCTCTCTCTCTCTCTCTCTCTCTCTCTCTCTCCTTTCAGCCACTATGAGCATCCAGCTGCCAAAACTGGAAGCACCGCCGTTTGAGGACCTTATGGTCGAAATTCCCAGCTGAGAGCATCAGGAATCTCGATCTCATGGTTATCAGTGCTCTCTTTTCCCTAATTCACTCCTGGAATCAGTCGACTATTTTTAGTTTTCCACTAAGAATTCCAAATGAGTTAAGAGGGAGTACGTTCCGTATAAAGGTTTAAAGTGTAAATTGTATCTTCTAAGCTTAAATTGGATCATATCTTCTAAGTTTAAATTGGGGGTTGACAGACGCAAATTTAATTGGAATTACATTAAAGTTAGTTTTGAATTTTGTATTTTAATTCATTTTGGCCATGTATTTTTATTTTTTATTTATTTTTTATTTTTTTGTAGGAAATCAATTCCAGTGATTGTCCAGGAGTTGCAACTAACAGTAGGTAATTGCATTGCAATTATTCTTGCATTTCACATGAAAAATGTAATTTAACTAGAATAGAAAAATTATTGGTGTGAAACTCTAGGTATATTGATGAATATAATTCATGACAAATACTGAAATTCGAGGTTCTCTTATTATAGTTGAAATAATAAAAGCTAACAGAACTCTCTCTCTCTCTCTCTCTCCTCTCTCTCTGCTGAGGTAATGCAAGATATGAGAAAAGATACAAGAATATTTTGTTCAACATGTCTATCGTGGATAGAGAATGTTATTAAATCAAGATTGAATGTACAAATAGTTGAGGATGAAGAAGAAGAGGAAGAAGAAGAAGAGAAGAGGAAAACGGAAGTGAAGTAAACAAAACTGAAATGACAGAAAAAAATATGGAAAACAAAGAACAAGATAAAAGTATGGATGCAGAGATACTCATTGATACTACATATGAGGCAATAAAGCAGTATACTTATGAAGAAATAAATTACGATATGACAACACAAAAGAAAATCCCGAAGAGGCTCTACCCAGATCTACACAATGACGGGAAAGAGGAAAAAATAGACAAAAAAGACAAAGTCTGCAACCTTTTGAAAAGAGGGAATTGCAGATTTGGAGAAAGATGTTACTACAAACATCCTAAGGTATGTCACAACTATGAAATATATGGTAAAGTGCATACCTAGATGGCTATGAGATGAATGCAGAGATCTGCATCCAACAATATGCAAAAACCTAAAAGAAGGAAAAGGATGTAAGTTCGACAAAAAATGTAAATATATGCACCCTGTAGCCATGAATCATAATCAAATAAATAATCAATCAAGTAATAAAATCCAAAATAAGAAAGAAACAAATAAAGAGAGGAATAAAGAATATCAGGTAAAAGAAAAAAGCAAGCCATCAACGAGATATGCAGAGATGTCAGCAAAAAATTTCAAAGCATCAGCTCCAAAATTCTACTCAAGAGATAATAACTGTATTTATTATGCAAGAGGATATTGCAGAAACGGAGAAAATTGCAGATTCAGACACAAAATGAATAATTATGATGAAGGAAGATCAAATATTATGGAAAAGTTGGATTTTTTAATGTCAGAATTTCTGGAAATGAAAAAAGAACAACATACCAGAACAGGAAAGAGACATGGGAAAATCCTTATTACTACCAATATTAAATGAAGGAGAAAACACGCAAACCATCATAGTGATGAATGTGCAGGGTTTAGTTACGAGTAACTCAAAAAGAAAAATAGAGTACTTAGAAGAGCTAACCCAAATTGAAAAGAAAATAGATATAATGAATATAAGTGAAACCTGGTATTCCTAAGAGACTGGGAATGATGATCAAATAAAAAAGGTTCCAAACTTATAGATCAGATAGAAAAAAATAGGAATCGAGGGGGAACCGCAATATATGGGAAAGACAAAAAACAAGGAAAAATATATGAGAAATATAGTAACTCAGAATGTGAACTAATAGCGGTAGAATTTGAATCTGAAAAATTAATGAACATAGTAATATATAGACCTCCTAATACTAAAGAGTTTGACTTGATAATAGAAAAATTGGATGATATATGCAGAAATCACAAGGACTGGACTATTCTCCTATCTGGAGACTTCAACTTTCCTTTCGTAGACTGGAAAGAACGAATAGGAGATTGTGGTTGTACTTATAGATATAAAAAAGAGAGTAATAGTAGTGCAGAAGATAAGAGGCAATTCGAAAAGCTATTAGATATGCTACTAGAATACAACATTCAACAAATAAATCACCTGCCAACAAGAAAAGGGAAAATACTTTAGACCTAGTATTTGTGAACGAGATGAATTATGTTAAAGAAATAATATTTAGTTTATGATGCGAGTATTTCAGACCATAATGTCATAGAATTAACAGTCCATACCAAAGTAAGTGAAAACAGAGATAAGCAAGAAATGAAAAAGTGGGAAGGATATGGAAAATACAACTTCTACAGTAAAAATATAAAATGGTCAGAAATAAATGAAGAATTAAACAAAGATTGGGATAACATTTTCGTAAGTGATGACATAAGGGTAAATACGGAGATATTATATAAAATATTAGAGAAAATTAGTGGATAAATATATACCGAAGAAGAAAAGTAAACATCAGTCATGCATACAAGAGACAGAAGGATCTTGTTCCAGAAAATCAGAAAGTGGAAAAAAGGTCTTGCAAAAGAAAAAAATGCATGGAAAGTTATAGAACTAAAAAGTAAGATAGAAAATGCAGAACAAAAGATTATACAATCAAAAGAAAATGAAAAACGGGACTTGGAAGAAAAAACCCTAATAAATATCAAGCAAAACCCCAAAAACTATTATACTCATATGCCGAAAAAGATGAATAAAAGAAGAATAGAAATTGGCCCTCTAAGAATTGAAGGGAGATTAACGAATGAAAAAAGGAAATTTATTTGCAACATATTGGCAGAACGATATAAGAGAGAATTCACCCTAGAATAGATAATGCAAGATAATGATATAGAAGTAAGGGACGAAAATAGTGAATATTTAGCTGACATAGATATAATGAAGCTGATATTGTGCAGGCTATTAATGAAATTAAAAATGGAGCTGCAGCAGGGCCTGATGGAGTGCCTGCTATTTTGTTAAAGAAAGTAGTTCATTCTATCGTAAAGCCACTTGCAATATTATTAAGACAAAAGTGTAGATACAGGCAAGATTTATGATGAGCACAAATTAGCATATATTACCCCTACTTTCAAAAGTGGATCAAGACTAGAGGCAAGTAATTATAGCCTATGAGTCTAACATCACATATTATGAAAGTGTATGAAAGGTAATGAAGAAAAATATTATGAAACATTTAATAAAAATAACTTGTTAATATAGGACAACATGGTTTCGTACCCGAAAAAAGTACACAAACCCAACTGTTAGTCCACCGTGAGAACATATTCAAAAATATGAAAAGCGGAAATGAAACAGATGTGGTTTATCTAGACTTTGCAAAAGCTTTTGATAAAGTAGACCATAATATATTAAGCGAAGAAAATTAGAAGACACAATATCGTGGATAAAGTAGGAAGATGGTTAAAAGAATTTTTACACAACAGAAAAGAAAACAGATAGTTATTGCAAACGATGAGAAATCGGATGAAGCCAGGGTAATATCCGGTGTGCCACAAGGTACGGTGTTAGCTGCAATACTGTTTGTTATTATGATTGAAGACATAGACAGTAATGTTAAGGATTCGGTAGTGAGTAGTTTCGCTGATGACACAAGAATAAGTAGAGAAATTACTTGTGATGAAGATAGGAACGCTCTACAAAGAGACCTTAACAAAGTATATGATTGGGCAGAGGTAAATAGGATGGTATTTAAACTCTGATAAATTTGAATCAATAAATTATGGAGACAGAGAAGGAAACCTATATGCATATAGGGGACCTAATAATGAGACAATCACAAATAAGGAAGCAGTTAAAGACCTTGGTGTGATGATGAATAGGAACATGTTATGCAATGATCAAATAGCAATTCTTTTGGCAAAATGTAAAGCAAAAAATTGGGAATGTTGTTACGGTTCAAAAACAGAAAAGCTGACACATGATTATGCTTTGATAAAACATATGTTCATAGTCCACTTGAATATTGCAATATGATATGGTACCACACTATCAAAAGGATATTGCACAAATAGAGAGTGTACAAAGGTCCTTTACAGCTAGAATAGAAGAAGTTAAGGACCTTGACTACTGGGAAAGACTACAATCCTTAAAATTATATAGTCTAGAAAGGAGAAGAGAACGCTACATGATAATTCAGGCATGGAAACAGATAGAAGGAATAGCAGAAAACATCATGGAACTAAAAATATCAGAAAGAGCAAGCAGAGGTAGAGTAATAGTGCCCACAACGATACCAGGAAAAATAAGGAAACGCACACAGGGACATTAATCCACTACGCACCCAGCATCGACAATGCAGCGTCATTTCAATGAGTTGCCAGCTCATCTGTGGATATATCAGGAGTGAGCGTAGATGTGTTTAAGAATAAGCTCGACAAATATCTAAACTGCATCCCATTTCCATCCAAGATTGGAAGATGCAAAATATACCGGAAGATGTACTAGCAACTCTCTGGTAGACATTAGAGGTGCCTCACACTGAGGGACCTGGGGCAACCCGAACGAACTGTAAGGTCTGTAAGGTAAGGTCTCTCTCTCTCTCTCTCTCTCTCTCTCTCTCTCTCAGTGATAATCTTTTTCTTGTCATGATAAAAAACAACGTACAACATCCCACCCCACCCCCCACCCACTCACTTCCGAAAATAATTGAGCTGGAAGATCAAAAGAAAAAAAACCAAGAGACAAAAACATTCCATGTTTTCCTTCACAAATAAAAACCCGAATCGACGTAACTTTTGAAATAAAAAAAAAATATTGGCAAATAAACTAAGGTCATCCAGGACATGACAATAATTTGTCTTGAATAGTTTTTTTTTCGCAGACGTTGAAGTGCGGGGCAAAATTTTGCTTGAATGCACATGGACATTATTCTTTCTGTTTCAGTTGAGGTAAGACGAGGCTTGTGTTTGATGTCATGAAGGTATATATATATATATATAATATATATATATATATATATATATATATATTATATATATATATATATATATTATATATATATGTATTATATATATATATATATATCTATATATATATATATAGATATATATATATATATTATATATATATATATATAATATTAATGTTATAGGATAGTATATATATATATATCAATAATTATCCTCAAGCATCTAAACCTAAAAATAACGACAAAACTTTATTTAAAATCATGTGCTTATAAGCTGTGCAAATGAATAATAATAATAAAATAATAATAATAATAATAATAATAATAATAATAATAATAATAATAATAATAATAATAAAAAAATAATAATAATAATAATAATAATATGTTGGAAGTGAACCCTCTTTTAAACATGTTTATTTAAAAGTAATTGCTGCCATAATTGCATTAATTTCATATAGAGAAGAGCCTACATAGATCTAATGCAGCTGAGGTAGCAATTACTTTTAATAAAATAATAATAATAATAATAATAATAATAATAATAATAATAATAATAATAATAATAATAATATAATAATAACTACTAACTTTAGCACAATATCACATAGTCACCCTTTCAAAATTCCTCTTGAAAATAAAAAGGAAAACAGAAATAGAAAACCAGATCCCAAACTTCTGGATGTAAATAACCTTTCAGAGGGTAAAGTGTCCATTTATTTTGGCGTTTCTACGAAAACACAGCCAGTTTAGATTTCGAGGAAAAAAATAAAAAAATAAAAAAAAACTTGAAAAATGACCAAACTTTGTTTTACATTATTCCAAACTTCCGTTCGGTAAGGAAAAGTGGATGAAATTCAGTTTATGAAAGTTGAAACGATTTTGGAGAAGATTGAAGAGAAGAGAAAAAAGAGAGAGAGAGAGAGAGAGAGAGAGAGAGAGAGAGAGAGAGAGAGAAACCTGAAGCTGCGAGGTTTCAGTTGGAGAAAGGAAACCAATATATTTATTATATTTATATATTATATATATATATATCATATATATAAATATATTTCCTATTCTATTAATATATATAATATTATATATATATCTATATATATATATATCTATATATATATATATATATATATATATATATAAAAAAAATATAGATAATATATTAAAAAAAATAAAAAATAATAAAAAATAAAAAAAAAAGAGAGAGAGAGAGAGAGAGAGAGAGAGAGAGAGAGAGAGGAGAGAGCTAAAATTGTGTGTGAGGTCCTTTAGTGAGCGAAAAATAAAACAAAAATAATACATATACATATATATACACATATATAAATAGAGAGAGAGAGAGAGAGAGAGAGAGAGAAATGAATACTGACAAGCGTTTCCAAGAAGTCTCCTGTGTGCTGAAGATGCCTCGATGATCTTTGCCTAATTAACGAGACAATTGTGGTCAGTTTAGAGTAAGCCACCTCATTAGGCTAATGTCAAGTACGGCTTCCCCTAATCTCTTGCTTAGATTGCCGTTAGAGAGAGAGAGAGAGAGAGAGAGAGAGAGAGAGAGAGAGAAGCTTCCTTGACACTGAACAGTATTTTAGGTTAGTTGGTTCCCAAGTTATTTCATTCAAGTTTAAAAGAAAAACTATCAAACAATGAAACTAAGATCATAGGCCTAGAGGAATTTCTCTTTTAGTCTGCTAGACTCGCCACCCAAGTTTAGGAGCCATTTTTTTACTCATGGAGGACCTTTGGGGAGTTTCCGATCTCTCTCTCTCTCTCTCTCTCTCTCTCTCTCTCTCTCTCTCTCTCTCTCTCTTCTCGGCGAGTTTCATGTAGGAAACTCCAAACAGAACATGATGACGACAAAGGAAACTGAAAGGATGCAAAAAAAAAAATGGAAACCAACTTGTGTGACAAGTTCACAGACGAGCAATCAAAGAGAGAGAGAGAGAGAGAGAGAGAGAGAGAGAGAGAGAGAGACTATTCTCCAAGAACTCTACTCGAACGCATCTCAGGGCGGTGCGAGGACGGTGTACGCATGCGCAGAGACTTAGTACTAGGTCATCAGTTTATGCCTCAAAATAAAAATACCAAGATAAAAAATTGATAGTAAAAACTTAGTAGACGTGATTAGCATTTTACAAAGAGCTTCCACATAATATTTTTTTTATAAATCACGAGCTTAAAGAGTGTTTCCGATATTATTAGGACAGAAGACGAATCATAATTAGGTAGAATGCCAATACAATGAAGGAAAAGAACAGAAAGTAACTTATGACGGCTTAAGATGATATTATGACGTTATTGCTCGTCAGATCCATCATTAAATGGGAGAATAATATATATACATGTGTGTACGTTTGTATATACAGTAATGGATAAATTCAACATAATATTAAACACCGTGCGTTGTCTAGCACCAAATTATTAGGAAATAAACTGAAGGGGTCTCTGAACTCATAACTACCCAACCAGCCTCCTGAATCAATAAGCTGTTAACTGAATCACAATTCATGGATTAAATATCCAACAGCGCCAACGATGACGACAGACGTTCCATAATGTATCCAGAAATTTATGGATCACACAATTTTGCCGCATAAACATCGGAGAGCAGAGTAGCCATTTTCAGAAAATAAATTCATATGGAAAAGCCGTGTGGAAAAAAGACTTTCCAGAAGAGAGCATAGAGGCTTTCCGAAAAGAGGTCCAAAGCTTTCCAGATGTAGACAAAAGCTTTCCCAAAAGAAAGTATAAAGGCTTTTCAAAAGTGGATAAGAGCTTCCCCAAAAGAAAGCATAAAGGCTTTCCAGAAGAGGAAATAGGCTTCGCTGAGGAGAACAAAGGCTTTCCAGAAGTGGACAAAGTCTTTACTGAGGAGGACAAAGGCTTTCCAGAACTGGACAAAGCCTTTACTGAGGAGGACAAAGTCTTTACTGAGGAGAACAAAGGCTTTCCAGAAGTGGACAAAGTCTTTACTGAAGAGGACAGTCTTTACTGAGGAGGACAAATGCTTTCCAGATGTGGAAAAAGGCTTTCCAGAAGAGGACAAAGGCTTTACTGAGGTGGACAAAGGCTTTCCAGAAATAGACAAAGGCTTTACTGAGGAGGACAAAGGCTTTCCAAAAGTAGACAAGAGCCTTCCAGAATAGGATAAAGACTTTCCAGAAATAGACAAGGGATTGCCAGGAAGATAGGTATGCATACCAATAATTCTATTCAGAATCTCATTAAGAATTAAGACCCAGGTTCCAGCAGTTATGGAATATGAAGAGGTGTAGTGCATGAGAGAGAGAGAGAGAGAGAGAGAGAGAGAGAGAGAGAGAGAGAGTTTTCCAAGAATCGACAGGCAACGGGATTCCTGGAATTATTACCGAATATCAAACGTGTCTGTCAAATGATATTCAACATCCTGATTAAATGAAGCAGTCTCTCAGGGTATTGCTGTATTGTTGCGCGTTGCTATGGCAACGGAGCAACATCATCTGTTGCTTCTTTCAAATGTACGCCATATTCTTTGGCTGCTTGAATTTCAAGTCAGTGGCTCCCTGTGGGTTTGTTTCTTATGAAGAGGGTTTATGTACTGAATAATAATAATAATAATAATAATAATAATAATACAAGAAATATAATCATGCCCAATAAGGATGATATTGATGACGAAACCATTAATAATAATAAAATAATAATAATAATAATAATAATAATAATAATAATAATAATAAGCTAGACTGAATAGCTGTTATATCTTACGCCACAAATATGAAAATAGCACTTCATCTTAAACCTAGAGGGACGGTATTTTAAACAATACAGAAAATGGAGAAATATGACGGCCGTGAGCGTAAAGCATAATAAAACCACTGAGAGAGAGAGAGAGAGAGAGAGAGAGAGAGTAAAGAACTTCAACCCCACACAGAATGTGACGCAGAATGAATTTATGACACATAACGTAAAACACCTTCGATATTCCACCGAGCAGACTTAGCCCCCAAGCTAGTGTTCCTCGTGGAGCGCTTTCCATAAAGTTCCAGGCTTCCAGCGTTCCACCTTTCGTTCCACTCGCAAACTAATGGCGCTTAAGTAAAAAAAAATAAGGAGGGGTTACGCAGGCCGCTTGGTTATTTGTGAAGCGATATTTGTGGTTTATGAAAATTACATTTGACCGCCATGTTAGGTAGCGCTGGTGCAGCCTTGGATTAACCCCGGATTATAGAAGGGGTTGTAATTTGTTTTACGGGCTGGAATCCCTAGGGATGAGAATCTATAGAAATGGGAATCTTTAGAAACGGGAATATGTGGGAATGGAATCTTTAGAATGGGAATAATTAGGAATGGGAATCCTTAGAAATGAGAATCATTAGGAATGGAAACCTTTAGAAATTGGAATCATTAAAAATTGGAATCTTAAGGAATGGGAACCTTTAGAAATGGGAATCATTAGAAATCGGAACCTTTAGAAATGGGAATCATTAGAAATTGGAATCTTTAGGAATGGGAACCTTTAGAAATGGGAATCATTAGAAATTGGAATCTTTAGGAATGGGAACCTTTAGAAATGGGAATCTTTAGAAATGGGAATCCTTAGGAATGGGAATCTTTAGAAATGGGAATCGTTGGTAATGGGAATCTTTGGAAATGGGAATCTTTTGGAATGGGAATCTTGAGAAATGGAAAATTTTAGGAATAAGAATCTTTAGAAATGGGGATATTTTGGTATGGGAATCTTTGGAAATGGGAATCTTTTAGAATGGGAATCATTAGAAAAAGGAATCTTTAGAGATAGGAATATTTATAAATGGGAATCTTTAGTAATGGGAATCTTTAGAAATGGGAATCGTTGGGAATGGGAATCTGTAAATATGGGAATCTTGGGAAATGGGAATCTTGAGGAATGGGATCTTGAGAAATGAGAATCTTTAGGAATGGGAATCTTTAGAAATGGGAATCTTTAGGAATGGAAATTTTCAAGACTGGGCATCTATAGAAATGATTATTTTCTGTAAATAGATATGAATAAGGAGTGGAGCTCAGGTCATGAATCCAGTGTGGACTTTTCTGAGAGATGACGCCTACCAGTTGACCCACGGAAATGAAACGCCAGAAAAATGAGGCGCTGAAAGAAAGAAAGTTTGAATGAAGAATATTGATGGAAAATTTCATTGAGTAAATGGTGAGAGAGAGAGAGAGAGAGAGAGAGAGAGAGAGAGAGAGCGCAGCCACGTCAACGCCAACATCTCCCCTGACCATCCTTTCTCTTTTAGAGAGCAAATATCGCCTTTTCTAAAGAGAAAGTCTCCACGTTTCTAACTCTGATGGACTTGGCAGATTTTTAATGAAGACGGATGACCTATTCCTGTCTAATTCTTGATGACAGATTTAGAGTCTCTCTCCAATTCCGGCATTTTGTTTGATTCCAGTCTCCAGAATGAGTGGTTCTCCTTTCTCTCTCTCTCTCTCTCTCTCTTGGGAAGGGGAATGCGCGGGAAATCTGAAGAGGTCCTTCATTTTCTTCTCCTCAGGTCCTGGTGTGTCTGAAGGTTGAAGGAAGAGGGGAAACTAAAGATGAAAGTAGTGCAAAGGAGAAAAGAGGAGAAAATAGAAAAAAGATGAAAGTAGTAGAGAGAAACAATATAAAAAGGGAAACAAGATAAAAGGAGTAGAAAGAAGGAAGTAGATAGAAAAAGAAAATAGTAATAGAGAGAAGGAATACAAGAAAAAATGAAAAAAGATGATAGTAGTAGAAAGAAGGAAAAATAGAAAAAAATGAAAAAAGATAAAAGTTATAGAAAGAAAGAATGTAGAGAAACGTGAGAAAGGTAATAGCAGTTGGAAGAAGGAAAAAGGAGAACATGGAAAAAAGATAAAGATAGTAGAAAGAAAGAGACAAAATAGAAAAAATAGTAAAAATTGGGCTGAAGTTTCTTCGGCACAATCGAATTTTCTGTACAGCATAAAATACTGTATGAAACTCTCAGCCGTGGCCCATGAAACTTTCAGCCAAGTCCCAGGTGGTTGCCTGTGTTGTTGGCACCTATATCGGTGCCAGACGAACGATCATGGCTAACTTTCACCTTGAATGAAAACAAAACTACTGGGGCTAGAGGGCTGCAATTTGGTATGTTCGATGATTGGAGGGTAGATGATCAACATACTAATTTGCAGCCCTCTAGCCTCAATGATTTTATTTTAAGGTTAAAATTAGCCATTATCGTGTGCCTGGCACCGCTATAGGTTCCAGCAACACAGGCCACCACCGGGCTGTAGCTGAAAGTTTCATGGGCCGTGGCTTAGGGTTTCATGCAGCATTCTCTCTTTTTACTACCATTTTCTTTTTCTGTCTATTTCCTTCTTTCTACTATTATTTTCTGTTTCTCTATTCCTTCTTTCTATCACTGTTCTCTTTATCTATCTTTCTTTTTTCTATCTATTTCCTTCTCTCTATTACCATTTTCTTTATCTTTCTTTTTCTAGCATTTCCTTCTTTCGAATACTACTTTCTTTTTTCTATCTATTTCCTTCTTTCTACTACTTTCATCTTGTTTCCATTTTTTATATTTTTTTCCACTACTTTTATCTTTTTTAATATGCTGTACAGAAAACTCGATTGCATCGGAGAATTCTTGACGCGTCTAATGTACAGAGATGAAGATATTCCACAAAAAGCTTCGTGACATTCTTCGCTGACACGAGAGATGGGAATATCTGTGATAATCCAGAAAAGAAACGGGAATTCTACGAGAGAGCAGCTCATCTTTCACGGCAACATGATATTGCCAGACGGAAATGCCCCCAATTACGAAGACACAATATAGCCTCCCATGCCGTAATAATCACGCCCTTTCCTGGATCTGGGAATATGACGTTGCGTAAGTCCTGCAGGAGATTAAGGAATACGAGAAATGGTCTCAATCTACGTCGTAACCTCATCCTGCAGTTTGTATTTGGGTGATGGCTGCCTCTCATGATTTTATTGCGTAACTGGCTACTGTCTACATTCATTGGGTTACATAATGGATTTTACTTATTATTATTATTATTATTATTATTATTATTATTATTATTATTATTATTATTATTATTATTATTATTCAGAAGATGAACCCTATTTATATTGGAACGAGGCCTCCACAGTAATAGTTTAAGAAGTTGGACGGCAAAATAAAAAAAAAAAAATGTACAGAAAATAAAGGAAGTTTAAGGATCCAAAATTGGAACTGGGAGAAAAACCCAAAAGTTGCACCAAGAGGTAATAGTTAAAGGGGTTGGACAGGAAAATTATATAAATATAACACCCTTTTTCGTAATTTTTGGAGAGATTTCAAGAGCTCGCTGATGATGTAAATTATTTTCCAGGGTTCACAACGAGTCTGGATGAAGTCGACTGGAAAACCGCAGTTTACAACGATTCTGGAAGAATTCACCTGGAAAAAACGTAATTAAAAACGTAAATAAGCAATTAAATTTCCATTCACACACACACACACACACATACACACTCAAAACATCATTCCGTCCCTACCACGCGATTCCAAGAGAAACCTTCAAAGTAAAGTTACCTGTTATCAGGTTCACTAAAATGTCGATCACAAAAGGAGCTTCATTAGTCCCACGACAAACAGCGCAAAGGTCGACGCTAACAACAAATAAATAAAGACTAAAAATGAGCATTTTCTCCCTCCCACCACAAGGCTGTGGAATATCCTGGATGACTGCCACTCCGACTCGTCTTGTCCTGCAACGACTCGCATTTATTTTGGTCGATCTTTCTCCTCATTTCCACCTACTAAAGTATTGGTAAGATCCTCTTCAAATCCTTATCAAATAGGGTTGCAAATACGTGGTTCGAATCTCGCTACGGACGTCGGAATTTCTTCATATTTCTTTCATTTGGATCTCAGACTTTCGTAGTGACAAGTGTATCGAGTACAGTGTGGAGAATTCGAATGGTTATGAGAGAGTTTTTTATACAAACGTATTTGGTAAAAGGGGATATAAATATAAGTATATTTAAGAGTGTGTGTGTATATATATATATATATATATATATATATATATATATATATATATATATATATATATATATATATATATATACATAATGTACACTTTGGCCACGACCGTAATACTGAACCATCTTCGGGATATCCAGCAAGATGGCGCTACGTGTTTTTTGATATGCTTAATTTCCTTCTAATTAAGAAAAAAAAAGAGAATAAATCTTTAAAACATTTCCTGTTTCTCTCTCTCTCTCTCTCTCGCTCTCTGTCTGTCTGTCTCTCTCTCTCTCTTAAATTACAATTTAGAACCATTGTCAACGAAATGCCTACCAAGTTCAAAAGATTTCTTACGGTAAAAACCCTAATCTAATTAAGTCTGGATCGAGATACAATGAGAGAGAGAGAGAAAGAGAGAGAGAGAGAGAGAGAGAGAGAGAAATAGCGCGAGATAAGGAGATAGATATATCAAGGCAGATTAACCCATTCGTTTCATCTCTCTCCCTGCTTATCTTTTTCAACAGTGGCTATAAATTTTTTTTTTTTTTTATACTAGATTTACTCGAGTTTCTTCTTCTGAAATTCTTGAGCCTCGACATAAGAAGGGCTTCAGACTCGTATATAAAGTCTAGAGTTTTGAATGGGAGTTCTGTATTGGTCTTAAATCTCTAGGAGAGGAATTAGACTTACTTGAGGAACCTTAAAATTGAGCAGCCCAGATCTATACAACTCTAAATAACAAATTCTAATAATTAATGGACTCTAGAAGCAATTCCGTTTTGAGACAATGTGAAAAAAATGAGAAGGATATAAGTATGGTATTTATAACACAGTAATTATATTTTCATTATATATTTCAGGTTTGAATGTTATATTATATCACAGAAAACTTGGCCAATGTGAAGCTTTTGTATGCGTATGCATATGTATATCTATGTATATACGTATATATAGATATATATATATATATATATAACTATATATATATATATATATATATAGTTTACTCGTAGGTTTACCCGTCCGTATAAATTGCAAATTATCCCGTGAAAAAAACGTACGGTCGACGAAATTGCTTAACGAACCAAACATGTTTACCAACAGGTGAAGGACTCGTGCATTGAAAGTCGGTTATTTCTCATTTCCACTATAGTATGTTCGGAGACTCCGAACGTTTCAAAAAACAAGGAATTTGTTGTAGGGGATAAGAATAATCATTCCTTTTTACGATCTATGACGTTTTCACTAAATCTACCGTGGTTCGTGATTTTATATATATTTTTTTTCCTCGCTAAAAAAAATTACAACAATAATGTTGTGTTGATCCGTGGTGCGTGATTTTATTTTTTTTCCTTGCCAAAAAAAATTACAACAACAACAATGTTGTGTTGATAATATAAAAGATAATTTTTTTCAGAAACACTCCCTAATTTCGTCTGCCGATGATCCAGACGGTATTGTTACGTAACGTATACTTGTTACGTAATGAATGATGGACAGTTGTCTGAAGTAATTCATATTCGACACATAAAATTATTTACAAGCCTTCTTTTAAAGTTCATTTATATAAAAAAAATCTAATTTTATGAAGTCTTTTTCATATGAGTATTATTTTTTTTAATAGCTGTCATCTCTCGAGCCAAAGACGATATCTCATCTTTTAATAATCTTCAATTTCTCTTTCTCTCTATCTCTTTTTTCTTTGCCAATTTTTCTTCCTGAACAAGACGGGTATCATTTAATTCTCTAAAAGGGCAACTCTCTCTCTCTCTCTCTCTCTCTCTCTCTTCTCTCTCTCTCTCTCTTCTCTCCTTGCCAAGTTTTCTTCCTAACAAGAAGGATATAATTTTTACTCTCTACAAGGATAACACTCTCTCTCTCTCTCTCTCTCTCTCTCTCTCTCTCTCTCTCTCTCTCACCTAATTTTTGTAAGTGCTCTCGGGCTAAGAAATAATTCAGGTAGAAAACTTTCAATAAAATTGAATCACCCGAATCCATTTCAGTATTGAGTTCATTCTGTCATTGTCTCAACATATTCTTATGTTGCAGCAGAGCTGAAAAGGAGGAGGAGGAGGAGGAGGAGGGAGGAGGAGGAGGAGGAGGAGGAGGAGGAGGAGGAGGGGAGGGGGAGGAGGAGGAGAGAGGGGTGCATGACACCATATTCTAATATTCTACAAGAGAAAAAAAAGATAAAATAAACAATAAACAATTACAGTTTTAGTGAAACTTTCTTAATCTGTGAACAAGACTGTCTTTGGTCATCAAGACAAAAATAAGTATTATTAACTCTTTTCTCAAAGATACAATGTTTGAGGACGCAGAGGAGTCTCCCAAGCTTCAGTCTCAATGTTTATATAACCACAGACTGACACTGCTTTGGAAAATAACTGTATTTTGGATATATATACATATTTGAAACTAGGCATCTCTGTTAGGATGTGAGTAAAATTAAATATGTTCCCTATTGAATTTTTCATTCCTCTCTCTCTCTCTCTCTCTCTCTCTCTCTCTCTCTCTCTCTCTCTCTTGGAAAATAATTAATTTTGAGTACATCCACATTTAAGATAGAGATCAATTGTTAAAATAATATGAGTAATCTCTCTCTCTCTCTCTCTCTCTCTCTCTCTCTCTCTCTCTCTCTCTCTCTCTTTGAAAATGACTAAATTTTTATTATATTCACATTTAAGATAGTCTTCATTTGTTAAAATAATGAGTAATCTCTCTCTCTCTCTCTTCTCTCTCTCTTTGGAAAATGACTAAATTTTTAGTATATCCACATTTAAGATAGTCTTCATTTGTTAAAATAATGAGTAACTCTCTCTCTCTCTCTCTCCTCTCTCTCTCTCTCTCTCTCTCTCTCTGTCATAAACGCGCACACACACACAAACGCACATATTTCACACCTCTACTTTTCTCACTATTTTTAACCATTTTCTCATTTATTTTAGTGACTGGAAAATGGTGTCAAGAACATATGTCTCACATCATCAGGACCCAATTAAGGCGTGACAACCGAGCCCCTCCCCACTCCAGCTCTTCCAGAAGACCTAACCAGGACGAAAAACGGTGTCAAATTAAAGAGAAGAGGAGACGGTTGCATCTAGTCTGCAGTAAGACTTGTCGTCAGCACGTGTCGGTGACATGTCGCATACATGTCACGAACTTGTTGCATACATGTTGGCAACATGTCACGAAGTTGTTGCATACATGTTGGCAACATGTTACAAATGTCACATTTTTGTGACTTTTTTACTTCAGTGTGGAATACAAGTTGGCAATTTGCAAAGATTTGTTTGCCACTTGACAATTGTAGGCATGTTTTCAACATGTGATATATGAAACATGTTGCCATCATGTATTCAACAAGTTTGCGACATGTATGCTACATATTGCTGACAAGTTTTCAACAATTTTGCGACATGTTGCAGACACTTTTTCAACCAGTTTGCGACATGTATGCACCCTAAGCTTTCATTGCAACTGCCTCCTCTTTTGTAACTGAAATGTAAACTTTTCATGATGCTGTGTAACCCTACGTATGTCCTGTACAGTATTAACAAGGTATTTTCCAACAGAGGATTTAAACAGAAAATTAAAATGTTAAAATAAGTTAATGATTTTGACCTCATAGTCAAATTTTCCTGAGAGGAAAATGGACAGATGAAATGGGATTCAAAAAGTGGAAGCATGAGGTAAAAGTACTATGTAACTGTGGGATTGAATTATGTTAAAAGGAAAGTAAAGGGGAAGAGAATGATAAAAATGCGAACGAAAAGAGAATGAGTTATCAAACATTAAAGAAGACTATGAATGAAATATAAAAGACTTTGGTATCTAAATCTTATGCAGTAACATAACTATAATAATCACTACTACTTATTGTACTACTATTATCAATTCAAATAAGGTCACCTGCAGGGCCACACGTGACCCACGTCGGGCTATTCCCCCATTCCCACCCCCCTCCCCCAGGGTCAGTCAGAGAGAGGAGATAATGTCGAAGATCAGGGATTGTAGTACCCCTACGCTATGTCGTCGATTTTTTGTCATTTTTCCTTTTTAATTCCAGTGGCACAGGACTTTCGGACTTAAAAGCCGATTTGGTCGAACTTAGGGGACTTAGACGACGAGCAGGTTAATTAAGGGTACACGATTTCTTTTCGTTAAGGAACATTATTCTTAATAAAATATGCTATACGTCTGCCAATGGAGTAGTGAGTTGCAGGCATATATTTATATCTCTGGCGAATAATATGGCTATTTAGAAAAAATTCAAAACAACCTTTACAAAAGCGATAGGTGTGTCAATAGTACCCTCCTGTCGCAAAAATAATAGTTTTGGATTACTCGGGGAGTAAGCCTATATATCACTTTACTGTTGTTGTTGTTGTCCTTGTTGGGGGTAGTAGGGAAGGTCTATGGAAAAGCCTAAAAAGGTCTGAGTTAAAGATACGGGAATTTTAGGATAGGATACTTAAAATTTGTCTATTAGAATGAAATGTAAGAAATAAATAATAAACAGTAAAGAAAACTTACTTATAATAAAATATAACTTATTTATTGTAATTTTCGTTGGTGAAACAAGGCTCTATTTGACCGTAGAATTTAGCACATTCTAATTTACGCTAAGTTAGGAATATAATGTTTAGACTTCTGCGTGAGGGGATAATCTTGCACGCGCCCCGAGTAAACTGGAGGTCGAATCACGCTTTGTTTACTTTATTAAACAGCGGTAGAAAGTGAAACCGTAAAATAAAGCTAGATCTTGCTATATAAATGATAATGTAAAGCCAAGAACAATTTGCATAAATACTGATAATTGTCAATAAGGATTCCTACTGGGTGTAGATATAGTGAATTCGATATGAAGTGGTATTTGTGGCTTAATATTCGTGAGTATAAGTCACGTATATATATATATATATATATATATATATATATATATATATATATATATATATATATATATATATATATATACTAAGAAATCACAAATGTAAGCACGTGCATTTTTTTTTATTAGCTGGAAGCCACCGGGAAAAATTTTAAAGAAGAAAAGGACAGGATGTGCCAAGTACTTTCGTGTATTTAACACATCTTTGGGGAACAAAGATGTGTTAAATACACGAAAGTACTTCGCACTCTGTCGTTTCTTTTTTTTAAAATTTTTTAATTTTCCCAGTGCTTCAGCTAATAATACATACATACATATATAATATATATATATATAGATATATATATATATATATATATATATATATATATATACAGTATTGTAAAATTAAAGCTTATATCTCGACACTCTTCTCCCTCGAGTGATATGGATATCAGATATTCGTTGGTTGGCCTTCTCGAATTCTCACCCCAAACACGTAGGATGGCCCCAGGGATAATATCCAGCAACTGCTGTCTTGCGTATTTCGCTTCCAGAATCCAGCGGAAGCTGGAGGCCCTCGTGGTTTGGGATGTTCATATGTGTGCGTTTGTTTGTTTATAACTGAATCACGAAAATATGGAACGTGATGAACACATAAAGACAAAATCCACGTAGCAAAGAGAAACAATAGAGTTACTGCAAGGCCTTTCGACTTCTCGTCCTTTACTTAGCAGACTGCTGAGTAAAGGACGAGACATCGAAAGGCCTCGCAGTACTCCACTATTTTATGTCACATAAGAAGATGAAATATTATTTTAATCGAAATGTGATTAACATCGCTCTCGTCATTTCGTCTATTTAGGAATAAAAAATAAGAAAGGCGAGTTTTTAAATTGTACCGACGAAAGGAGGTTGTGGTTAAATCCTCGAAATTCACAAAATAAGACTCATTACCCGATCCACTTCTTAAAGGCTTCAGTGGATGAGAGAATTGACTATAAGTGACCTCCCAGAAGGAGCACAATGCAGAAGTATGCTTCCAACACCCCAAGGAAGAAGGTCAAATGCTCCAAGACACCACCTGAATCAAGTACTCCAAGACATCACTTGAATTGCCAGGAGAGAGAGAGAGAGAGAGAGAGAGAGAGAGAGAGAGAGAGAGAGAGAGAGAGAGAGAGAGCTTTCTCAACAGCCTTGTCAAGACCTGCTGTCAGGTGAAGGGGACGTTTGCTGACAGACAAATGGCAGAGCTTTAGAGTATTGGGGTCAGGTCACTTCAGTTGAACAGACAATGATACTTCATCTGTTTGCCAAGAAAAGGTAGTATGGATAATTCATAATAATGGGCGTTATGTCTGTCCGTCCGTCTGTCATTCAATCACGGCCAAACGGCTGGTCCGATGGGCATGAAACTTGGCAAGGTTATAGTAGGGACCCCTAAGATGGTTTATAATGGGGTTTCATCCTATCTTCCCCCCTCCCAACCCCACTCTTCGAAGGGGTGGAAATGAGAAAGGATTCCCTGAAACAGGGCTGGTTGTGCCCGTAGACTCAGATAATTTACGAATTTATCATACTTCAGTTAAAAAACACTAACGAGTCACTTATATGAAGCAGCAGATGAATATGCTTTTAGTAAGGATTGGTAAATTGCTAGTAATAATAATGTGAAGGAAACTGTGAGGCGTGAATATTTTCCACTAAATATGACAGCCGAAATACGCAAGAGGTCAACGAACCTCAGGAGAGCGTGACAGCATTGACCAGACAGTGTCAAGAACATCCTTCACGCCCAGTTTCCTCCTTCCATCCCTAAGGAGCCTTGCATCCTTGCGCGAGGTATCCCACATCATCTGCTTAAAATATAAAATACAGAATTTAGGCCAAAGGCCAAGCGTTAGGACCTATGAGGTCATTCAGTGACTTTTGCAGTTGCACTATGAAACAACAGTTAAGAAAGGGAGGAAAGTAAGACGGAAGAAAGAGACTATGAAGGGAGATACAGTAAATGGTACAAAAGGGGCTGAAACCGCTAGGGGCCAAAGGGACACTGCAAAGAACCTTAAGGATTGTCTACAGTGCACCGCATGAGGTGCACTGACGGCGCTACCCCACTACGGAGGCTGCATTCTCTGGATCATCTCAGCATTTCTGTGAGCTACAGAAAGGACTGTCTGAGGGTGTTGAAGATCTGCCTGCTATGTCATCAGCAGCCATTGCCTGGTTCCCCCTGGTCCTAGCGTGGGTGGGGATGAAGGGTACCTGTGCTTTGATCATACGTGTTTGTAACCTGCCTTCTAGGAATTCTGTTCAAAACCTTTGCTGTTCATGAGCGACCTTTGATCTATTCTAACTAAAGCTCTTTTATGAATGATGAGTTTTTATACTTTTCTAATATGTTACTACGAATGTTGTGGTAACAGGTTCGGTTCTGTCTCATAGCTTCAAAAAAAGTGTAATAGCCCTGATTTCTGTCCATATTATGTTAAGTGGCTTGCCTCTCTCTCTCTCTCTCTCTCTCTCTCTCTCTCTCTCTCTCTCTCAGATCCTCCACAAAGCTGATGAGAGTCTCTGTCTCCATCTCCGTCCGTCGCACAGCAAGACGACCCAAGTCGAGAATCCAACGACCACCTCTGTCAGCCACACCTGGGCGAATATCGTGTCTTTCTTTGGGTCCCAGAGCCTCTCTCTGTCAAGTGCAGAGAAGCTCTGTACTGGTGGAGATGTGGGTGGGAGGGAGGAGGGGCTTTGGGTGGGTGGGGGAGGGTGTGGTGGGTTGGGGTAGAACTTAAGGAGCAAGAGAAGTGCTTAGAATATTCCCCCAAGGGAGGTTTAAAGGTTGTTTATTAGGACGAAATATAAGTTAGACTGTGTACTAATGTAAGTTAAGTATTCAATATATAAATATATATATATATATATATATATATATATATATATATATATATATATATATATATATATATATATATGACTGGTATAAATGTTCGTTGCCAAACATAATTCCATCATTTAATAAAAGGTAGCCCGCCATAAAAACACCCAAAATAAATAGACAGAAAAGTACTGATATTTTCAGAGGACTGCTGTCTCTCTCTTCAGGGTATATGAATGAGAAAGGTTTACAGAAAAGGTGGTATTTATACCAAGAGATCCATCCACAGGTAAGCCAATTAAGTCACCCCCGCTGATAATCTTCCTTTAATCTTCTTAAGCGTTGGTTGAATAATTGGCCAAGACAAAAAGAGTATTGAACTATTAGAGAAATTTAAAGTAATTAATCCTAAACTCCCCTACTTTTATGGCCTTCCCAAACTCCAAACAAAGACAATCTTCCATTCAGACCCAATCGTTTCATGTGCCGGAGCTTTCAATTACAAAATTTCTAAATGGTTAGCTGGCCTCCTTTCCCCTTTTTTTAGGCACTTTTTCTCCCAGTCACATTAAACATTCGGAAGATTTTTGTCACAAATTCAGAGAAGCACATATACCACTTCACAACATAAAACTTTTAAGCCTTGACGTAGATTCCCTATTCACAAAAGTACCAGTACAGGACGTTCTTCAGTTTTTGAGGGAAAAATTATCCCCCTATTCAGATCATTTCCCATTGGCGCTTGACAAAATAATAAAATTAGTTGAATTATGTGCATCTAATAACGTATTTTCATTCGGGGAATCCTTCTACAAGCAAAATTAAGTCCTGTTTTAGCCAATCTGTACATGGAATACTTTGAAACTACAGTAATAAATGAGATATGTTGATGATATTCTAACATTTTGGGATAATAGGTGGGGCAATTTTAATGAATTCCTTTCAAAATTAAACGCATTAGTGCCCAGCATCAAATTTAAAGTTGAATGGGAAACAGACAACAAAATTCCTTTTCTTGATGTTTTAATAATCAGACACACGACAGAATACAAATTTACCATATACAGAAAACCAACGTTCTCACTTTCATACATTCACTACTTTAGCTATCACGACATTGCTTTCAAGATAGGTGTAGCCAGCAACCTGTTCTCAAGAGCCTTACGAATTTGTTCCCCAGAATTCCTGGAAAAAGAATTTGAACTAATTCGTAAGCAACTTTCGTCTTTAAATTATCCTGACCATATAATTTAGAAAGCAATTCACAAAGCAAACGTAATTTTCTACCGACCCCCTAAAGACAAGACCAGATATACACCCAACAACAAAATAAAAATTCCACACCTGGACACGATTAAAAAGGTGACTCAGAACCTTGGAAAATCTAACCCTTTTGCATTTACTTACCCGAACACCTTAGCCAAATCCCTGATTAACGTCCAACAAATGACATTGCCCAAGGACATTGGGGTTTACCAGATCCCATGCCAGGACTGTGACCAATCTTATATCGGATTTACAGGAAAATCACTTCCCCAGAGATTAATACAACACAAACGGTCAGTCAGGTATGGACAACAGAACTCAGCTATTTTCAACCATACAAATGAACATAACCATAGAATAAACTGGAATTTGTCATGTATAATTTATAGCAGCAACTGCCGGTACAAGAGTCAAATCACGGAATCGGCCTTAATAAAAGAGAGGCAAGTAATGAACATCTCAAAAGGAGCGTGGATTTCAGATGTGATCGACGAAGTTTTCATTCAACCAACGCTTAAGAAGATTAAAGGAAGATTATCAGCGGGGGTGACTTAATTGGCTTACCTGTGGATGGATCTCTTGGTATAAATACCACATTTTCTGTAAACCTTTCTCATTCATATACCTGAAGAGAGAGACAGCAGTCTCTGAAATATAGTACTTTTCTCTCTATATTTTGGTGTTTTTATGGGCTCCTTTTATTAGATTATATATATATATATATATATATATATATATATATATATATATATATATATATATATATATATATATATATATATTATATATATATATAATATATATATAACTGAATCACGAAGTTAGGAACGTGATAAATCCATAAATAAAGATATATGCCACGAAGGAAAAA
>NC_061095.1:17074182-17209182 GCF_015104395.2 Macrobrachium nipponense | reverse complement strand
GTTGTTCTGCTATTCGTGGGTGTAGGGCCTTGAAGTTTTTGAGCCAGTATCCATGGACTTTTCTTTAGTTGGTGTCTGACTGTGTCTGTCGTGATCTCTGTGAATCTTTGTTTTATTCTCCCGCCTGTTTCCTTCGTCCTTTGACTTCCTAGGAGCCATGTTGCATGTTTGTTGTGTGATACCGGATTGCTCCATATGTTTTCCCAGAGTCTGTTACTTGGTTCGGCTTCAGGAATTTCTTGGTGGTTGTCTTCCCCTCTTAGTTGGCTGTATAGTCTTTTCTGGTTGGTTCCGAGAATAGTTTGTTCTGTTGGTATCCTTATTCCTGTTCATGTACCGTTGGATCTTATGATCTTTGGCCTTAAGCCTCTGTTTACATCTTCTATTGTGTTGGTTTAGTCCCCTCTCTTGTACTTTGTATTTCTCGTTGAGTTCCTCCCTTGTTTTCTTGCTTCTTAACCTTTTTTCTGCCATCTCTTTCAGTTTACTCAAGTCAGATCTCATCACCATGATTTGCTTTTCCAGGCGCCTTTTCCAAGGTGGTTGCTGTTTTGGTTTCTGTTGGGTTGGTTGTGCTGGTGGTGTTGGTGTTCGAATCCCCATCAGTTCTGCTACTAATCTTGCTCCTGCATATGCCAAGTTATTTGTTTCTGTGATACTGGTGGTGTGTATTATGCCCATTATTTCATTGACTTCACTTGTTTTCTGCCTTAATTTCTTGGTGTTGTAGGCTTTCATGGAGGGGATCTTTGTGATTTGATGTCGCAATACCATGGGACACCAGAGTTGAAGAGAAAGAGAGGGAAAAAATGGATAAGTATCAAGATCTGAAAATAGAAATAAGAAGGATATGTGATATGCCAGTGGAAATCGTACCCATAATCATAGGAGCACTAGGCACGATCCCAAGATCCCTGAAAAGGAATCTAGAAAAACTAGAGGCTGAAGTAGCTCCAGGACTCATGCAGAAGAGTGTGATCCTAGAAACGGCGCACATAGTAAGGAAAGTGACGGACTCCTAAGGAGGCAGGATGCAACCCGGAACCCCACACTACAAATACCACCCAGTCGAATTGGAGGACTGTGATAGAGAGAGCAAAAAATAAAAAAATAAATAAATAAATAAAATAATAATAATGTACTGTAAAAGCACATAAAACTATTCAAGTACATAAGGTCCCCAATTGGATTTTCTCTCTCTCTCTCTCTCTCTCTCTCTCTCTCTCTCTCTCTCTCTCTCGCTTTATTTTCTTTTAATTGTCGCCCTGGGAAAAAGGGCCGTCAAGGACACGTGACCCCAATGTGGTGACGACCCAATTAAGGCCTGATAACATAGGCCCATCTCCAATTATGCTTCTCCATAAGCCGTTGCCAGAAGAGAAATCGATTACGGGAGAGGAAGTCGTGCTTCACTATAGGAGTGGTTGGTTAAGCGACGTTTAGCAGACCTTATGCTAGCGACGGTATATAATTGGTCGACGGTGGTTTGTGAAAATGTCATAGAAATATACTAAAAAAAAATCACTTATTTGTTCTTCTATATTGAAAAATTTTTTAAAAGAGACCCAGAAAAGCATAAGACACGCATTTCAAAATCAACGCAATTTCAATTGCTAAAAGTTGCACGCAACCCCTGACATAAAAGGACAGAAGGAAGACGGAATTACCGAGTTGCAGGCAATTGAATCATCGCCTTCGTTCAAATCACGCCACCATTACCGAGCCAGAAATGATAATGGCCGCTCTTTGATCAAAAGGAAGCACTTCGGTATTGCCGCTAATATCGGCAAATTGGTGGAGAATTTGGTGGTAAGATGCTGGAAGATAAAAAAAAAAAAAAATTAGTGTAGCCCCCAAAAAAACTTAAGTTTAGTAAAAAAGATATAAATAAAAGCAAAAAAGAAAAACTAGAAAAAACCTGCTTAAAAAAAACTTATTTTCGCCAAGGAAAATAATTAATAAAATAAAATAAAAATAAAAGAAAATATTATGAGTTCACATTTGATTATGTAGCACCGTCTTCTAGATGCAAAAAAAAACTTAGATTAGCAAAAAAAAAAAAAAAAATTAGTTCAGCCAAAAAATAAAGTAAAATAAAATAAACGAAAAAAAAAAGTTTTGAGTTCACATTTAACTTTGTACTTGTAGCACCGTTTTTATCCATAGAGGAAAGACACAAAAAGAAAACAAGATAATGTTTTAAATTGACAAACTACTGAAGTGGAGGCAGCCAAGGGACCCATATGCTTTTGAACATTTTGGGAACTGTATTATTTACACCTAATCTCAGTTTCTTTTTTTTTTTACTGCATAAAAACCATTTCACTCTAAACATAGAAGTGATCACTTATAGAGTGATCACTTCTATGTATAGAGTTGCCAACTGCTAATTTTCTAAACTGAAAATAATCACAAAAAAATAAGCAGGAAAGACTGTAAATGAATGAAATATTTAAACACAGATGTAAACAAAACGTATATCCAAGTCAGCAAAACTTAGCAAAACGATTTTTAAAATTAATCTGACTCCATTTCCTATCTTATTCAATTTTACCTAAACAAGGCGTAATCCTACCTTCAGCTTACTCGGGGCGCGTGCTAAAATCTATGGTCAAATAGCACGTTGTTTGACCAATGAAAATTAAAATAAATAAGCTATATTTTATTAGAAATAATTGTTCTGTACTGTTTAACATGCACATTATTTATTTTTCACATTTTTATTCTAATAAATAAATTATCAATATTCTCTCCTACAATTCCTGTATCTTTAACTCAATGCGAAACACCTTTTTTAGACCTTTTTTAAGCTCTTGCATAGACCTTTCCTACCCCTCCCCCAACAGCTGACATCAGAAGTCAGCCAAAAAATCCTACGCCATCAAAGGAAAGGATGTAGCTGCCGTGAGGGAGTCCTTCAGGAACCATCATCAGGACACGTCATGAACGGGGGCGGAGGACATCCTTTGATAAACAAGAAGGAAAATGTATCCTTCCTAAAAGCCTTGTTAGAGAGAGAGAGAGAGAGAGAACATCTTGCTATGTAATTTTTATCTTGTATAGTGTAAAATATTCCACTTTTTATTTTGTGCAATAATAATATCAACCCACTGACTCATTTTTCTCTGTCCCAAAGCGACGTTGTGAAATGGGGGGAGGGGGCCCGCCGGGTAGAGAGAGAGAGAGAGAGAGAGAGAGAGAGTCATGCTCACAGTGACAGCAGCAGGCAAAAGGGCGTCCCCAGGACCCACAAAGGACGTGGAGTATCATGCTTCACGCTCAACACCCCCCTCTCCAAATACTAAAAGGACGTGACTTAGTTTTTCAAAGAATGGATAGAATGGACGTGTATTGAAAAATGTATTAGGTAAAAATCTGCTTTTCGAAAAAAAAGAAGAATTATTTATAGCCACAAAATTAAATGATTCGTTTCTCAATTTGGAAATTTATTTTTCAATAAGTCTCTGATTTGCAAAGTTCTAACGTCAATATGCAGTATTCATTCTAAATATATTTTGTTGATATTTCAGTGTTTCCACCCGAATTGACACTTCAACATTGCCAACAGTATTTGGGGTGAAGTTTCTAAAAGAGGCCAAAACAATGCTAAAACTGGATTATGTGACAACCTTTATTTTTGCATGCACAAGCAGAAAAGCAAGGAAGAGGAAATATTCTTCTAAATCCACAAGCAGAACAGAAGCAAGACTGCAACAGTGCCAGTAGTATTGACCACAAAATGCAAATATTTGGGGTAGTGTCTAAAACTTGCCAAAACAAAAAGCAAAAAAAAAAGGAATCGTATAAGACCACCTTTGCTTTTTGCAAGCACAGAAGCAAAAACAACTCTCTTCAAGTCCTGAAAAGGCTGCTTCCATACGTCCTGTCGATTATAAAATATATCCCTCCGATTCCAGGATTCCTGGAAGTTTCCGTGCGTCCTGTCGATTATAACATATATCCCGCGGATTCCAGGATTCTCGGATTCCCGTCTGGTCCTGTATACTCGAATAATGACGACGAATTCGCGTTCCCGAGACGGTGAGGGAGACGTGACAGAGCATCGCAGAGACAGCTTAACCACAGAGGTTCCAGAGACGCCTCTGCGGAAACAATAAACAAGACATATCTTCCCCAACAACATTATGTTTCCAGTTTCCAGATTTTCCTGCATGGTTGTCACGTGGCTGTCTCGATATTATTCAAAGGGAGTGAGGGTGGTCTGGCTGAAAAAGTGACAGTTTAATATTCAGAAGTGTTAAATGTGCTGTAGCAATGACTGGCAGAGATTGAAAAAAAATTTGTATTTCAACTATTATCCAAAAATCGAGCGAGGAAAAGATTATCAAATTATTATAATTGAAATATTATTCATTACTAAAATTCTGAAATAATTATACCTCAGATACTTTTAGAAGGAACTCCATTTAAATAAGAGATCGAAATTTGCTATGTGTGTGTGTTGCTGAGGAACAGAAAACTCGTGTCACCGGATGATAATTTAACGTAAAAGTTACTCGGAACTGTGACACCGTGTTCCAATGGCCCGGATACGAGCAATTGAGGGCTATTTTGAAAAACCATTTCAGAGAAAAATGTTCCGATAAAAAAAAAAAATAAAAAAAAAAAACATTCACCGATGGAGCCACTTTTTTCCAGAGACACTCTGATATTTTCCAGGAACATGGAAACTAATCGCTTGGAAAAAAAAAATAAAATAAAGTGGTTTGGTGAGACAAGTTCAATTCTGGTTGTAATTGAAGTTACTCCACTCCCCATTTTTCCGTAGAGGACGGTGGTAGTTGTGTGTGTGTGTGTGTTTGTGAGAAAGAGAGAGGGAGAGAGAAAGAGAGAGTATTATTATTATTATTATTATTATATTACATTGGATAACTGGTGATGGTATTGTAATGGTGATACTATAGTGATGGTACTGTAATGGTGATATTGTAGTGGAGGTACCATAATGTTGGTAATTAATTATTCTTTCATTCCCCAAAATATTTGCATAAATTCGTGTTATTCCCTGTATATATATATATATGTGTGTGTGTGTGTGTGTGTGTATGTATAGAGTGAGAGAGAGAGAGAGAGAGAGAGAGAGAGAGAGAGAGAGGGAACAATACCCACCATGGCTTAATCTCTCTTAATCTCTCTTCCCTTCTCTTAAAACATCAAATGCTTTTAATAAGTCTCAAGACAGAATATGAAAAATTTTACTCTTTAAAAAACATAAATAAATAAATAAAATACATAAAAGACCCGGGTTTGGGAGATGGACGCTTCACGGGTTATGATGAAGATGGATTGTACCCGGGTTCCCTCTCAGTCATGATAAGACTCTCTCTCTCTCTCTCTCTCTCTCTCTCTCTCTCTCTCTCTCTGAAGATGAGTTTCGCCAGGGGGTATTCTGGAATGACTGAAGGAACGGGAATTTCGCGTCTGCTAAGAAAGTGAGATTAGGGTGTCCTAGTGATTAATTACTTGATCAAGTCGTTTTTAATATTAACTGGTTATACAAATTGTTGTAATGTTTTTTTTATATTTATAAATGGAATAGATTCTATCTAAATCAGTACTCTCTCTCTCTCTCTCTTTCTCTCTCTCTCATTCTCTCTCAAACACCAACACATGTGATAATAATAATATAATACTAATAATACAATCTATAATAATAATAATAATAAATCATGGAATGTAAAAAGCACATAAAACTATTCAAGTACATAACGTCCCCAATTGGATTTTCTCTCTCTCTCTCTCTCTCTCTCTCTCTCTCCTCTCTCTCTCGCTTTATTTTCTTTTAATTGTCGCCCTGGGAAAAATGGCCGTCAAGGACACGTGACCCCAATGTGGTGACGACCCAATTAAGGCCTGATAACATAGGCCCATCTCCAATTATGCTTCTCCAGAAGCCGTTGCCAGAAGAGAATCGAATTACAGGAGAGGAAAGTCGTGCTTCACTATAGGAGTGGTTGGTTAAGCGACGTTTAGCAGACCTTATGCTAGCGACGGTATATAATTGTTCGACGGTGGTTTGTGAAAATGTCATAGAAATATACTAAAAAAAAATCACTTATTTGTTCTTCTATATTGAAAAATTTTTTTAAAAGAGACCCAAAGGAACATAAGACACGCATTTCAAAATCAACGCAATTTCAATTGCTAAAAGTTGCACGCAACCCCTGACATAAAAGGACAGAAGGAAAACGGAATTACAGAGTTGCATGCAATTGCATCATCGTCTTCGTTCAAATCACGCCACCATTACCGAGCCAGAAATGATAATGGCCGCTCTTTGATCAAAAGGAAGCACTTCGGTATTGCCGCTAATATCGGCAAATTGGTGGAGAATTTGGTGGTAAGATGCTGGAAGATAAAAAAAAAAAAAAATTAGTGTAGGCCCCCAAAAAAAACTTAAGCTTAGTAAAAAGATATAATAAAAGCAAAAAAAAAAAAACTAGAAAAAAACCTGCTTAAAAAAAACTTATTTTCGCCAAGAAAAATAATTAATAAAATAAAATAAAAATAAAAGAAAATATTTTGAGTTCACATTTAATTATGTAGCACCGTCTTCTAGATGCAAAAAAAAAAAAAAAAAATTAGATTAGCAAAAAAAAAAAAAAAAATTTGAGCCAAAAAATGATAAAGTAAAATAAAAATAAAAGAAAAAGTTTTGAGTTCACATTTAACTTTGTACTTGTAGCACCGTCTTTATCCATAGAGGAAAGACACAAAAAGAAAACAAGATAATGTTTTAAATTGACAAACTACTGAAGTAGAGGCAGGCAAGGGACCCATATGCTTTTGAACATTTTGGGAACTGTATTATTTACACCTAATCTCAGCTTTTTTCTTTCACTGCATAAAAACCATATCACTCTAAACATAGAAGTAATCACTTATAGAGTGATCACTTCTATGTATAGAGTTGGCAACTGCTAATTTTCTAAACTGAAAATAATCACAAAAAATAAGCAGGAAAAACTAAATGAATGAAATATTTAAACACAGATGTAAACAAAACGTACATCCAAGTCAGCAAAACTTAGCAAAACGATTTTTAAAATTAATCTGACTCCATTTTCTATCTTATTCAATTTTACCTAAACAAGGCGTAATCCTACCTTCAGCTTACTCGGGGCGCGTGCTAAAATCTATGGTCAAATAGCACGTTGTTTGACCAACGAAAATTAAAATAAATAAGCTATATTTTATTAGAAATAATTGTTCTGTACTGTTTAACATGCACATTATTAATTTTTCACATTTTTATTCTAATAAATAAATTATAAATATTCTCTCCTACAATTCCTGTATCTTTAACTCAACGCGAAACACCTTTTTTAGACCTTTTTAAGCTCTTGCATAGACCTTTCCTACCCCTCCCCCCAACAGCTGACATCAGAAGTCAGCCAAAAAATCCTACGCCATCAAAGGAAAGGATGTAGCTGCCGTGAGGGAGTCCTTCAGGAACCATCATCAGGACACGTCATGCACGGGGGCGGAGGACATCCTTTGATAAACAAGAAGGAAAATGTATCCTTCCTAAAAGCCTTGTTAGAGAGAGAGAGAGAGAGAGAACATCTTGCTATGTAATTTTTATCTTGTATAGTGTAAAATATTCCACTTTTTATTTTGTGCAATAATAATTTCAACCCACTGACTCATTTTTCTCTGTCCCAAAGCGACGTTGTGAAATGGGGGGGAGGGCCCGCCGGGTAGAGAGAGAGAGAGAGAGAGAGAGAGAGAGTCATGTTCACAGTGACAGCAGCAGGCAAAAGGGCGTATCAAGGACCCACAAAGGACGTGGAGTATCATGCTTCACGCTCAACAACACCCCCCCCCCCCCAATACTAAAAGGACGTGACTTAGTTTTTCAAAGAATGGATAGAATGGACGTGTATTGAAAAATGTATTAGGTAAAAATCTGCTTTTCGAAAAAAAAGAAGAATTATTTATAGCCACAAAATTAAATGGTTCGTTTCTCAATTTGGAAATTTATTTTTCAATAAGTCTCTGATTTGCAAAGTTCTAATGTCAATATGCAGTATTCATTCTCAATATATTTTGTTGATATTTCAGTGTTTCCACCCGAATTGACACTTCAACATTGCCAACAGTATTTGGTGTCTGTGACAACCTTTATTTTTGCATGCACAAGCAGAAAAGCAAGGAAGAGGAAGTATTCTTCTAAATCCACGAACAGACCAGGAGTAAGACTGCAACAGTGCCAACAATATTGACCACAAAATGCAAATATTTGGGGTCCAGTGACTAAAACTTGCCAAAAATAGAAAAAAAAATGGAATCGTCTAAGACCACCTTTGCTTTATTTGCAAGCAAGCACAGAAGCAAAAACAACTCTCTTCAAGTTTTCAACCATCCCTGAAAAGGCTGCTTCCATACGTCCTGTCGATTATAAAATATATCCCTCGGATTCCAGGATTCCTGGAAGCTTCCGTGCGTCCTGTCGATTATAACATGTATCCCGCGGATTCCAGGATTCTCGGATTCCCGTCTGGTCCTGTATACTCGAATAATGACGACGAATTCGCGTTCCCGAGACGGTGAGGGAGACGTGACAGAGCATCGCAGAGACAGCTTAACCACAGTGGTTCCAGAGACGCCTCTGCGGAAACAATAAACAAGACATATCTTCCCCAACAACATTATGTTTCCAGTTTCCAGATTTTCCTGCGTGGTTGTCACGTGGCTCTCTCGATATTATTCAAAGGGAGTGAGGGTGGTCTGGCTGAAAAAGTGACAGTTTAATATTCAGAAGTGTTAAATGTGCTGTTGCAATGACTGAACTGAAGCTGTACTGTACTGTATTGTATACACTGTACTAGGGAAGATAGTCAGTCAAACTGTACTGTACTGTATACACAATACTGTGGAAGATAATCTGTCCAACTCTACTGTACTGCATCAAGATAAATCAGTTAGAATGCTCAGAAATGCACAGCCAGAAATAACATTTTCACAGTCAGGATTCATACAAACTTTTGAATTTATCATTGATGTTGGTGCAGACTTAAATCATATGGAGAGCTTGCCGAAGAAACTAACAAAAGATGCACTAACGGAACCTTAGCCGAATAAACATGAAACTCCAGTGTCATTTCTGTGATAGAAATATACAGATCACAACCGTAAAATCGAGTCATATTTCTGATTAAAACTTTTACGACGTCTTCGATGCTAAAAGAAGAGAACTAAGGATGTCACGTTTCTATCCTTCAACTAAGGATGTTCATCCTATGCCGAAGAAATACGGCCAAGGATGTAGGTCACTACGGATAAATAAAGTTATAACTCCCTTTTCAGATCTAAATGCAGCCTTCTCAAGTTATGGGTTATAGCTCCGTCTTCGTAAGACTTAAGCACACCTACAAGCTACGTCGATAACCTAGATGTTGCAACGCCAGTTTAAGCCATGAATCAATCATTTGCTGTACCTAAATACACTGTAAATGGACAAATTACCAGAAACTCGAGATAAATTGGAACAGATGCACAAATAGCCAGCGGTTGAGAAGTCGTAGAACTGTAATTGAAAAATTATTCATTAAATAGAGTTAATAACAGGGAAAACCAACAAATAAACAGCAGTTGAGAAGTCATAGAGCTATAATTGGAAAATGTGTCACCAGTATATTAAATAGATTCGAGATATACCTGAATAAATCCACATGAACAGGAAGAGAAGTCGCAGAATTATAACCGAGGCAAAAATCAGTTATTCCATCTTGCAGTATCGCTTTGAAGGCATCATAGCAACATCCCTTCTTGGACCCTAGAAAAAATAATGAATAGAAGCCAGTGATTTCTGAAAGGCAAACGAATCGTAATCCGTCATCCGCAGTTATACCAATCCCTTCTCGAATCCCCCAATCGCCAATCACCAAAACATAAGAGATATTCACCAATCTCAAAAGGCATTTCCCTTTTACTTCCCTTATTCCCAAATACGATCGTCTACTCATTCCCTTTCCATCCGAGGGCCTCCTCACAGTCTTCCTCCCCTCCTCCACAGGATGCAGTGCCCCTCCCCATCCTTCCAGGGGGCTTCTAACAACCTTCCTCTCCCCCCCCCCTTCCCCCGGGCACCCCTACAGGATGCAGGAAGAGGAAAACGGTCATCTGAGCGGAACAGATTCGTTAATGAAAATGAAAACCTCGTCCGTTTCGAAGAGTCCAGACTGGAACCAGCTTGATGCTTCAATCGTTTCCCCTCCTACAGGAGATTTCCCCTCCTACAGGGGAAGAGGGACGCCCAGGAATTCAGGAGGAATTTAATCAGGATATGTTAATGTGTAAGGATTCCCCAGAGCAGCAGCCGCAGCAGCAGCGGACCAATTGAAATTGTGGAAGAATTAATTTTGCCATATGGAACAGTAGCGAATTTATCATTGGATTAACAAAGCATCGTCTCTTGTTTTTTTTTCAGTGATGTAACGGCAATACGAAATCAATTGATGTATTAATACCTTACAGTAATGGAATATAATTTGCGACTATTAATACAAGTTTAATCATTGAATTTGAATATATTTAAGCATTAGAATACATTTTTAAAAATTAATTTGATTCTATCTCAGCACTGGACGACACAGCCCAACAATTTAGTAAACGCATTAGATGCAGAAAGTATCAATTGATTCTGCACCATTATTTACGAAAAAAAAATATTATTCACTATTTAAAAAGGCTCCCAAAAATTGAAAACATAAGCAAAGGTATAAATGAGAGATTAAAGTTGAGACTTATGAAAGGTCAGAACAAGGAAAACTAGATTAAGAATTATATATCATTAAAAATGATATAACAAGACGATATACCGGAACAATCTGAAGTTAATTCCACGCCTAGCGACACTCAGTGACGAAGAAGAAGAAGAAAAGGAAAAGGAGGAGGAGGCGGAGGAGGAGGAGGAGGAGGAGGAGGAGGAGGCAAGATCAATCTGGGATAGATGCAGCATCTTCCTTCCAGATTTCCAGATTTCCGATAACCGAGGTCACACAGCCCGGGGACGCTCATTACAGACGCCATGACCCTGTACAAAAAAACGATAAAAAAAAAAAGCGATAAAAACCGATGAAAATCTGCAGCTATGGCCTTGACTTCACCTTCAACATCAAGGATTTCCGATCCATCTTTATCAGGAAAGTCGTTGGGATGATCATAAAATGGCCAGAAAAAGGTGTTTCGCCTTGAGTTGAAGATACGGGAATTTTAGGATAGTATGTTTATGATTTATTCATTAGAATGAAAATGTAAAAAAATAAATAATGTGTATGGTAAACAGCACCAAATAATCATTTCTTGTGAAATATAGCGCATTCATTTTAATTTTCGTTGGTGAAACAAGGCTCTATTTGACCGCAGATTTTAGCATGTCTGAATTTACGTTGTTAGAAATATAATGTTTACAACTTATGCATGAGGGAAAAATCTTCCACGCATCCCGCTCAAGCTGGAGGTCGGATCACGCCTTGTTAAGCTACTCATCTTATGGACTCACCTTGCTAAGACGAGGAATTCAAAATGGTCTAACCTTGTTTGCAAATTTTCAGAATGAAAAAAAAACAAAAATAAATATTATTAAGCTACTCATCTTATAATCACAAGTGATTTCACTTTGCTATGACAAGGAATTCAAAATGGTCTAACCTTGTTTGCAAATTTTCAGAATGAAAAAAACAAACAAAAATAAATATTATTAAGCTACTCATTTTATAATCACAAGTGATATCACTTTTCTATGACCGAGGAATTCAAAATGGTCTGACCTTGTATGCAAATTCACTGCGTGTTAAGAGTATCAAGAATCAGCTCCCTTCGCATTAATATTTCACCGAAGCTAACGAAACCCGAATGCAAATTTGTCGTGTGTTGAGAGCTTCCAAAAACCTGTTAGACTTTTGCGGACATTTCACCAGGCTGGAAATCTCCAACCGCGACCTAAACTTCCGCAAGACGATCAGAAACTTGAAGGAACATTTCGTTTCAAAATCGCCCTGCAAAGAGCTTATCTCTGCCTGGAACAATGGCGTTATCAAATAAGTTTCCAGTTCGATTTAAACTACGATTCCATTAAACCCCAAACCTCTTCGTTCTAAGAATAACGAATTCCACTTCTCCGACAAGTGGTATTATACTCTGAATCACAGGACTGCAGAACTTAAATGGGTTATAACACAACGCCAATTCCTCGTTGGACGAGTAGGTTGCATGCTCGCCTACCGATTAGGTGGCCCAAGTTCGAAACCCTGCTCTGCCGACGTGGAATCAGAGGAGTTTGTTTCTGGCGATTAGAAAGTCATATCTCAATATGATGGGGTTCGGATCCCACAGTAAGCTGTAGGTCCCGTTGCTAGGTAACCAATTGGTTCCTAACCATGTAAAAATATCTAATCCTTCGGCCCAGCCCTAGGATTTTACATAATATCTCTGGATTATCAGTAATCTCCTAGACTCTGTGATTACCAACTCTGCCTCACCAACGAGTTGAATTGAACTGAATATAGAATTTAGGCCAAATGGCAAGCGATGGGACCAATGAGGTCATTCAGCACTGAAACGGAAATTGACAGTGAAAGTTTGAAAGGTGTAACAGTTGGAAAATATCATAGTTACACCATGAACCAGGTAGGAGAGGGTGGAGTAATATTGAAGAAAGAGAAAATATGAAAGGTGTTAACTATCTTCCCGGATTCATGGTGGTTTCTTAGTAAAAATTTGAAAATAATTAGATTAATTTTTTATTTGTAAGCCAAAGACTTTGCAAACTGTAATACATCACATCAAACTATTTGTGAAAAGTTGGGCAAGTTTAGTACAACCGTTTTTGGAAAAGTTGGACCTATAGTCACATACCCACAAAAAATCTTCAAAGTCGCTCAACAATCCAATCTCTCGATATTCCAACTGCTTAAAAAAAAAAAAAAAAACGTGATCAGGAATATCTTCATCACTTGTGTAATTCCCGACCACTTGAATAGAACAACTTCGAGTCAGTGCTCTTACCTGTTCGTGCTTATCTTCAAAAGATTCCACGACACCTTTCTTTGGTTCGATGCCCAGGGGGAATTCTCAAATAATACTTACTCAAACCAGGAGTAGCAATTTATTCATCTGACAACTGTCTGTGTTCTCGGGAGCATTTCTCAAGAGGTGGGGAGGGGGGGGGGTGGGGGGGGGGGCGGGAGCGTACCCCCTTAATCGAGTTGTCAGGGCTTTGGGGCTGTTTCTAATTATCTCTGTCTGTCTGTCTGTCTGTCTGTCTGTCTGTCTCTCTCTCTCTCTCTCTGTGACCTACCTATTTTCCGCGCATGCGCCCTTTCAAAGTCCTCACTATTATCTTCATTATGAAATCGACCATCCCACATTTATAAACAATATTATTGTTTATGATTGCTAAAACTGGCGTCAGATCATCAATGGTTATTAACGCAGTAATAAAATCAAGTAGGAAATCTAAAAAAGATAAATTAATCAAAAATTCAAGGGATTTCAAAAATTTACTATATATACATACACATACTGCATATATACATGATTTAATGGTACTAGGACTTTATGGACACCCTGTACAAACGAGAGAGAGAGAGAGAGAGAGACTCATCCGTTGACAATTAGAAGCGTAATAGAGATTTCGCTACAATTATCGATACAAGTCATACAACGGCACATTAATTACTTTTCTGGGAAAGTCTATTTGCAATCTTCAGCGCCAAAAAAGGCAGTGATTCGTAGCTTTTGAATAATCAGGACATTTTGATCAGCGTGAGAAAAAATAGTATTGGACTCGCTGGCGGGGAACTTGGAGTCGTTTAATTACTTTGAGTTGAGGTTAGTCTTGTAAAATTCCTCAGGCTTGGTTGATAGTTGGTGTACTTGGGTAGTCTTTAATGCAGAGAGAGAGAGAGAGGCTAAGCAACACTGGATAACTCTCTGATGATGTACTCTGGTACGTAAGGAAACCAATCAACGTGATGCAGGATAGAGAAATTACTATCTAGGCCTAGGCCTATCCCTGGAACATGTCTCCTTATTAGACGTCTTGAGAATGACATTTTGGGAGCATGGGTTGAGAGAGAGAGAGAGAGAGAGAGAGAGAGAGAGAGAGAGAGAGAGAGAGAGCATGGGAGGAGGACACCACAATAGACCATTACCACCAACTAAGTCTTTTGTAGGCGGTACTACCGAGTAATGGAGTCCGACGGATTGATGTACTTGTTGCTAAAGTGTGGTTAGCGTTCAGTTAAATCTTAATTTATCGATTTTTTCATATTTTTGGATGTATTACCTACTGTGAACATTAAATCCAAATCTTGGGTACGAAAATGGGGATTCAAATGGTAAAAGGTACGTTTTATATACATAGATTGTAGGCCTAGTTGCATTCATACCTTCGATAAAATGACTCAAAGTGTTACAGCGAAGACTCGCACTACTGATTATATATGGCTAATAAAGAGGGTAATTGGAGGGAACTTGTGTCTGTATCTAGCCCTAGCCCAGGTCCGCTGTAAAGAATTGGTTAACCAAAAGATAACAAATAGGCCTAAGCAGGTACTAGGATACTATCGTCATGGCTATCTGTATAGTACTATCATCTTCATCAATGACAGTGATAATGACATGCCATTAACATCAACAACAACCTTATTGATGTTGTCTCTATGTAATTATATATGTCTGTACGCAAACACATTAAGAAAATAATAAAAACGTGAATTAAGCCTAATCATTCACGTTGAACTCGATGTTTACAGTCAGTTCTCCTGAAGAGTTGGCTAATGGTGTTGACTAGCTGTTATTGCTCTTCACTGGAATGTATCACAAAGGATGATATATGAGGATATGCTTTCTAAGGACGCCCATGATTGCTAAGGATATTACTGAAGAATGCTAACAGATCCTGCAGTTATTCCAGAATTAATAGAGGACATATGAGTGAATTGAATGAAGTTAAAAACAACTATTTTGGTGGATGTTGAGCACTCGAATGAGTTTTTTGTAATTGTTTTTGTATTGTTTTTTTTTCTGTAATTTCTTTTATATGGTCTATTTCAGGTTTGTAGTTTTCTCTAATTTAACTTTTATAGCCTATTTTTTTCTTTTTATTTCTCCGTGTTATATCTGTTATATAATCCATTTAATTTCTGGATTTTTTTCTGATCTTAGCTACTTTCAATGTTGGGTATCTTCGTAAATTTAACTTACTGGATAATAATAATAATAATAATAATAATAATAATAATAATGAAATGAGGTCAAGTAGAAAAGAAACAAATTAAACAGAGTAGACCCATTGTTCTATATATCATCGCCTGAGGCAGTTTTTTGTTTTATTTTTTTTTAATTCAACATTATTAACGTAAATAGCTTGGCCCCTTCCCTCCCAAGCACCCACCCACCCATTCTCTCTCTCTCTCTCTCTCTCTCTCTCTCTCTCGCCTCCAGGGGGAGGAAGTTAAGAATAATAAGGGGCGGACTTAGAATTGGAGAAAGAAATTTCTAGAAAAAAAAGTGGCCAGGGTTAATTCAGAGTAAGAATGGTTAATTATAAGTGAGAGGAAACGAGTAACTTGATGTCAGGAACTTTACTCTAGAGAAAGTTGGCTGACTTTAGAGTACTGGCGGAGTAATTAAGGATATAAAGGAGTAATTTCAGATTGGAGTTAGAGTAGGAGGGAGTGATATAAGATAAATTTTGAATCAGAGTATTAAATTAGAGCAAAAAGGGAGTATCATAGCAAGGAGAGAGTAAATTAGAGCAAGAAGATAAAGCTCTCTCTCTCTCTCTCTCTCTCTCTCTCTGTTGTGAGACTTTATAAACAAAAAGTCTTAAGATCAAAGAAAAAAATTATGGCAATAACAAACCTTATGGAAGATCACAATAGCAGTTTGCTCTCTCTCTCTCTCTCTCTCTCTCTCTCCTCTCTCTCTCTCTCTCTCTCTTACTCTTACAAGAGACAATACATCTTTCTCCTCCACAGAAAGGTTGCCTGGGAGAGGCCACAGTAGGAGATATAATTCCTGTCAGGAATACGATTCCCTGTACACACACATACCAGCCGGTTCTTACCCTTCCCGGATGGGAATGAGGTTACGTACGAGAGAGAGAGAGAGAGAGAGAGAGAGAGAGAGAGAGAGAAACATCAATAAAGAAAAAAAAATGGATAGCTATTCCTGTCAAGTTCAGCCGCTGGCTGCTTCTACCAGCGGCCGTATAATCCGGCCATAAGGTCACTTCAAAATACGCCCCTATCGGAAAAAAAAGGGGGTGGTGGGAGGGGTGGTTAGGAAGGATTTTTCGGCCGAATCGGTGGGCCATAAATCCCCCCTTTAGCAATTTCGGATCAGATTCCCGGAATCAGATATGCGCGCCGAAGGCAAATGGTCGCTGTATCGCCTTTCTGTCTAAACTAATATGCCCTTCTTTCCCGGAACGGATTTGCATGAAATAAATGGTTATGAATGAATTAGTTGGTGTATATATATATATATATATCTAATAAAAGGAGCCCATAAAAACACCAAAATAGAGAAAAAGTACTATATTTCAGAGACTGCTGTCTCCCTCTTCAGGTAGGTTTCATCTACCGAAGAGGGGAGACAGCAGTCTCTGAAATATAGTACTTTTTCTCTATTTTGGTGTTTTTTATGGGCTCCTTTTATTAGATGGAACTCTGTTGTTACAGACATTTTTACCAGTCATATATATTATATATATATATTAATATTATATATATTAATATATATAGATATATATATATATATATATATATATATATATATAATATAATTTTTCTTTCACCAAAACTGGGCACTTTTCCTCACATGTCTGGCTTCATCGAGACCCCAGTAATAATAATGTTCACAAACAATTTTTTAAAAATTAATATTTTAACTCACTCGAAAACTACGATACAAAAACAGCCATTGAAAGAGATACGAATCTCCTAAATCATCAAGATTTTTTTTATCTACCAGAATCTAATAATAAGAAAAATATTAAAATCATTTTCAAAATATTTTTATTAATTGAAATCCCGAATAAAAAAAATTACATATTCATAAGCGAAGCAAAGGACTGATTGTCCTCGAGGTGGGAGTTAAAAATTCATAATTAAAAAAAAACTACGAGGTTTAACGAGCATCGAAAATAAAAGTAAGCCTTGATGGAATTAAGACTGAAATTATTATAAAAAAAAAAATATGCGTTGAATCCTAACGAGCAAGGCGTGATGTGACCTCCAGCTTACTCGGGACGCGTGCAAGATTTTTCCCGTAACATAAGTTGTAAACATCATATTCCTAACTTAATGTAAAGTGTTCTTCGTAATTATTACTTATACTTAGTACTAATTATACTAATAAGGAACAAATAAAAATTTCACGAATTAAACAGGGTCATATATTCTCAGTCATAAGTGAAAACACAGTATAATCGAACAGAAACATAGCCAAAATTCAGTACACCAAATAAATTAAAACGTGCTAAAATCTATGGTCAGATAGAGCCTTGTTTCACCAACGAAAATCAAAATGTATGCTATACGCTATATTTTATAAGAAATAATTTTTTCTGTACTGTTTAGCATGCACATTGTTTATTTTTTACATTTTCATTCTAATAAATAAATCATAAAGATCCTATCCTAAAATTCCTGTAACTGTAACTCAACCCAAAACACCTTTTTTCAGACCTTTTAGGCTCCTCCATATTCCTTTCCTACCCGCCCGCAAAACCAACAACAATTCATGCTTCAATAATTCATGTTTCATCTTTAATTCAAAAATTTAAAAAAATAAAAAAAACGTTAAAAGACTTCTTTTAACCCAACGTTCATATTCCCCTGCCTAATGCATATTCACCTTCCCAGACCACAAATTAGTCTCATAAAAAAGCAACCCGTTCAATGCAGGTTGAAGGATTAACCAAAAACACATTTAAATGCGAATTTCTTCTTGTTTTTCATCGCCCTAAAACAAGGCTAATTGCTACCCGGTCTTAGCCACCTTCCACCTATGCAATTACCGAATGAAAGAATGGGAGAGAGTGGAATTTTTATGAAAGATCCATTATCGGAGGGAGTTCGTGGCTTGTCCAGAATAACTTCGTGGAAATAAATAAAGAGTTAATTCCTTAAAGCGAGAATTGGAGAGAGATGATTCGTTTAGTCTTGAATTAAGTCTAGTTTGAATTTTGTCATAATGTGTTTACAAAGAAACTAGACTAAACTGTGTGTATCTGTGAGAGAGAGAGAGAGAGAGAGAGAGAGAGAGAGAGAGAGAGAGAGAGAGATTCAAATTACATGCATATCAGTTGAAGGTGTTAGGCCTAGGTACAAGTTTCTTTTCAATCTAACCACACATCCACTTCTTCAGCTTCCAAGACATAAACTTATTCAGCAAATCAAATTACTGAAATAACTTTCAGAAGCAAAATAAACGTTAAACTCGCCATCCCACCAGCACTCCAATGACTAAACCCTCTTAAACCTTACCATACGGGATATAGGAAATGCGGACTGCAATCCTGGTGGTGATGCGGACACCGCGTTGGGTTTAACACCCCTCTACAGAATTTCCCCTCAGATTACGCTTCATTAATCTGAAAGGTCGCCCTGAACGCGAAATATTTCCTATCCGGGAAATTCGAGAGAGAAACAACACAGCTTTTGCGTTGTTTGGTGCGTTGTTGGTGCACAGGGATGGCTGTACGCCAGCTCGAAAGATAAGGTTTTGGAGGATGCACAAGCAAACATACAGTTTCGAGTTTTCTGACGTCGTGGAATAGGTGTTAAATGTTCATAATCTCTCATTATGAGGCCTTGAACTCATGCAATAAGCCCGTTACAGTTTTGTAACCTGAAAACAAAGTATTTAAGTCTACCCACTATAAAATACTGAACCCACCTAGACCTATAGGAGGCTACGACTACACAGAACTAAGATAATCCGGATGTGAACGTTAGCACAAGAGTTAGGCTATTTATAGTAAGGGACTTTTAACTCAAAAATTAAACCATCGAATCATAAGCCTTCAAAACCAAACCTAGACTTATATAAATCAGACTACGAACTGACAGAACGCAGATGTTGTGTATATGATTTTGAGTATAGAAATTATATTAATAGCCAAAAAAGTCATTGTGTTATGAGACTAGAAGCAAGCAATTAAGCCTTCAAAATACGTTATTATGGGACTTGCCACACCAAGATTTTGCCATCATGATATAAAACCTTAAACACAAGAGCTAGGCTTGCTTGATTGATTTGTTAGTTCTTACTGGCGTCGCAACGACGAGGTTATTGACGCCGAAGCTAGGCTTACCATTATGAGATATAGAGACGTAAACTTAAGTCCTTATGATAAAAACTTAGAACCATCAAGTTTCATAATATTAAAACTTGGTCCGCAAAATTAACTTAAATCTATCAAACACCATATAATTTTTTAGGGTAGAAATGCCCAGTTTTTGACAGGAGTTAGTCCTATGTTACAAAAATATGTTTACCCTTTTTATACCTCGCGTTGATTTTGAGGAAATATCTTAGAGAGAGAGAGAGAGAGAGAGAGAGAGAGAGAGAGAGAGAGAGAGAGAGATTCAGTTGTTAAATACACAGTAATTGTCTTTCACGTGACATACTTTCAGTCTAAGCTTAGGCGAAGAAATATCTTGCCCCAGTAATAATAATAATCAATTATATCAATACTAATACTGGTGCTACTAGAGACAGCAATAATAGTAATAGCAGCAAAAACTAAAGCCTACAGCAAACATACATTTCAACACTATCCCAAAGGACAAATTCCTCCCCATAAAACGGAATTGAATTAGGGGGCTACATAAACACCAAACCAGTGGTCCGTGGCGGATTACAAAGCTCTGTGAACTGAACTGGTATGTTGTGTGTTACTTTTAACAGCACGCCATTGAAACCCTCTTCAGTCCTGGCATCCTAATCTCCTAGTGTAGAGGAGAAGGAAACAGAGAAAGAAAGGATGGCCTGGCGTGGATGTGTGGATAAATCCTGGTGTGGATAAATCCTACTAAGGACTGGCAGCTCAGGATAAAGAGCGAGGAATCCCGTCGCTGGAAATGCTTTTCGATTGTATTCGGATACAGCCTTGATGGTACTAACGGAAATACAGGCATAAAAAGGTGTGAATGTACACCGCCCTGTATTCACATAATTGCCCTAAATTCCTAGTTCTAAATAAAACGAAAGGGAAAAGGTTTAGATAGTTATAAACAACTTCTGTTCGCATGGATTAAATCCCAAAGTGAGCTTTATAAGAGGAACAGAAAAGGATTAAATGAGTTTAAAACAAGTTTATGTTCATCACAGGCACAAATCATCTAAGTTCAAAGGTTTGTCTAGGACTCTAGACCTCGGTTTGAAAGCTAATAAGGAAATGGTGAGCCTTGCTATTATTAGAATAATATTCTTCGGCTCTTTCTAGAATGTTGAGATTATCGGCCTAAACATTCTAACTATTATAATAAGAATATCACATGAACACACTGGCTTGCAGAATGCACTCTCGTAACTTTCAAATATTACGAGTTCTTGGAACGAAACGGCTATCTAGTCATGAATATCAAAGCTCTCTCTCTCTCTCTCTCTCTCTCTCTCTCTCACACACACACACACACACACAACGATAATTGCTGTCAAAGCTGACGAGGACTTTGAACCAAGAACTCTTCTGGATTTCTTCTTACATAAATCGACAGCTACGAAACCTGGCAAGAAAACGTAAGAATAAACAAAACTGGTAATAAAAAAAAACTCTTTCAATAAAAAAAAAAAAAAAAATGTTTCCCATTATTCTCGTGAGAGGGAAAACAAGAGGAGGTTCATGTATCTTTTTTCAACTGTTCACAGAGAGAGAGAGAGAGAGAGAGAGAGAGAGAGAGAGAGAGAGAGAAGGGGGGGGGGGTATTTCTGTTCATTTCTCTTAATTCAACTTTAAATATTCTCCTTCTTCCTTACGTCTAAACCAAAGGCCTCTCTCTCTCTCTCTCTCTCTCTCTCTCTCTCTCTCTCTCTCTCTCTCTCTCTCTCTCTCTCCTGGTCAATCTCAGCTTAAAACACTTAAAATACTAATGCATATTTTACAACAAATCGAACGAAATAAGACATAAAATACACCAATTCAGATGAAAGAGGAAAGGAATTATTGTCTCCAATAAGAGACACATATCAGCAGGACTGCAAGCAGTGACATCGGCCCGCCCCCTCCCCAGTGAATACACGTTCAGAACGGTGCCCTGGGGAAGGCCAATTCGTTTAAGTATTTCACCAAGGTCTCTTTCCCCCTCTTCCCCCAACCCGCCCCCCAGAAAATATTCCTTTGCAAATTCGAGTCGACAAATGCTAATAGGAGACCTGGAGGACACGGCAGTGTAAGGATTGTTTTATTAAAATGGCTGGCGCGGTGTGGTTGCTTTGTTCCTATTCTCGTTCAACGCGAGAAAAGTCTGGCTTGAAAAGGCTATAAAATTTCGTACTGATTCTGATCACTCTGCTTCAATGTCGCCTAGCGTATAATGTATCTTAACTAGACTCGTTCTTCACGCTTATTAACTAAAACAATGTGTCTTCAACCAACGTTAGTTTGTCTATAATTATCCCAACACTCTTCTGGATAATTGCCAAGACCATAATACACCTCTAAGATTGATTTAATAATTTCTACGATAATTTATGATTTAAACATGACTCATTAAACGCTGTCGTGGGGAAGGGATGATCTGTTGATTGAACCTCAATTGCGAGAAGCAGTAATATGAGCAAAATCGTCACTTGGCCAGCATAGGCCTAGTGATACCTGTCATATTAGGAAAAAAGATAATGATATGGTTACGATCACGCAAGAAAATATGTCTGCTTTTCACAGCAATTGCCTTAGACTAACCACAAGCACCAATAAACCAAACGTTAATCAAACAATTATAATTGTCAAAATTAAACAATTTACTGGTCAGCACATACTACCAAAATCTTAGACGTGCAAGAGAAATTTACCGAGCAAATGAAGAGTAAATGTCATTATTATGGCAGTTTGCAATACTTCTTCATTAAAGATAATTTCCAGTGACTATTTCGATGAAAACCTATGATGCTGCACCCTTCATTTCCGAATATACTGTTTTCTAATGGCTTGGGGGTGGCCTGAACCGGGCTAGACCGATAGCACACCGTACTAAGGCCCCTGGGATAATGAAACGCTAATATGGGTCCTTCAACAGTAAGTTCTAAGTTCAACAACCATGAATGACCTCCTTTGATGTGACGTTCGTTCGCAGAGTGACCAAACAGATGAGGAGGGGGAAAAGCTAATAATATTAAACAGGACAAGCATGTAATTGCCCTTTTTCTCTTGAAACTGGGTGGAATCATTATTTCCAGTAATTCCAAAGCAAAGGTTCGCAGGCTCTATGGAAAAAAAAAATTATGAAAATGGCTTCAAGGTTTAATCCAGATTTCGTTTATTAAACTTCTGCTACAACACTGTTGCCTAGACAGCTTTAGATCTCCTGAAGCAACGCAAACACCCATTACTCGGCCGGTCCGCCGTGGCTTATATCATGGCTCTAAAATCCTGGATGTCGGCACAAACATCTCTAGGCTAACAACATCATATTCCCCTGACAACGAACGTTGCCAAAATATGGATTTAGTTTTTCGTGTTTATTTGTTCATTTTATACGGAACTTAGAGATATTTATAATTTGAGTGACTGATAAGCTAACATAGGCCTAACAAGATAAGTTACTTATAGACAATTAAACTTTCAAACAAGAGGTATTTACGAGCTAGAACAGAATTACTATTAAATAAACAGGTCAAATCAATTTGCAAACTATCTCACTGGTCGAAAATTATGTGATTATTATAAAAGGAAATAAATATATAATAACTAAACTGGAACATTTGCTAATTCTCCGTCTCTGTCTTCTTACAAAATTATGACGTAAAAAAAGTACTATACAATGAACAACACCAAGACCAGTTCTCTCTCTCTCTCTCTCTCTCTCTCTCTCTCTCTCTCTCTCTCTCTCTCTCTCTCTCTCTCTCTCCAGCAAAGTCCAAGCACACTAATCCCCTTAACACTTTGCCCAAAAAACTTCGACATGAGTTTATTGCATAAAACCCAAACGAAGCATTAAAACTTTTTCAAACATCTTTCAAAAACTCATGGCGTACGTCCAACATGAAGAATTACCATGTATTAGAGAGAGAGAGAGAGAGAGAGAGAGAGAGAGAGAGAGAGAGAGAGAGAGAGAGAGAGAGAGAGAGAGAGAATGTCAATAAACGTTTTACGATCTAGCTATAAATTCTAAAATTAATAAATTTTGAAACAAAGTCGAGAGTCCTTCGCTAGAAAATCACTGCAATTCATATTTGTACGAAATTGTAGGATTTGTCTTTATAGGCCTATAAAAAGCTTCTTGTAGGCCGCTTCAGAATCACAGACTCGAGGACGTAAATCCTCCAAATTAAAGGTTACGGAGTTGTAAAAGTTTTAATAATCGTGGAAGAATGCTGACGTGAAATTTTGCTTTAGTGGCATATGAATTTTGTAATATAGAAGAGGTTATCAAAGTAATAACCGTGTAACAAGGATTCCTTTAAATATGCATTTAAACTTTGAATGTATGCTCCTTTGAAATGTGATTTAACATTAAACCTTGATGATATAAAGCTGAAATGTTTATAACACTGGGGATATAAAGATAATTTGATATAAGCCTAAAATTATTATCCTTGTGCAACAGACAACAAGCAGTATACAAAAAATGTAGACACTAGACTCATCCAGGAAATGATTTTCAAAATGGCCAGTCAAAATAAAAAAAGAAATTACTGCTCTATTCACAAAACCGAATAGGAAATTGAGCCTTTATCATTTCTTTTAATAAGGGAATACAGACTTACAAATATACTAATTGGGAAATAGGTCTAAACGGAAAAGGCGACCCACAATTACCTTAGTTAAAGCTGTCCAGAGTTGAAAGCGAAGGGTAAGCACACATAGGCCTAGTCCTGTTTATACACACGACAAACCTGGTACAGACGGAAACCTGATACAAAAGTATCAGAGAGAGAGAGAGGCGGCCTTTATCGTGTTGTTACTGTATTTCGGGGTAGAGATGGAGGTGAGAGAGGGGAGAGAAAGAGAGTTTCGGTAAACACGTCCATCTTTTTCTTGTTGATGGAAAGAGAGAGAGAGAGAGAGAGATTCAATAAATCACGTTTTGGAAATTATCAAGATCAAAAGAAATGCGTAAGGAATTTGGCAACAACATTGCAATATTAGCATCAAAGCCATATTAGTAGACACGGAATTATTATATCAATAATCAAACCTATATATATATATCATATATTATATATATATATATATATATATATATATATATATGTATATATATTATATATTATTAATAATATATATGTGTGTGTGTCTATGGTTTATTTAGTTAACTCAAAATATGTCACATTTAAACCAAACTAAAGAGGTAAAATAAACCTGGTTCAACAGCAGCACTAGGCCTATTGTGCAGACGGTAGTATAAGTAAGTAGGTATGGAGCATCTCCTTTCACTTTTCTTGCCTTTGTAGGAACTTAAGTAACTCCTGCTTGAGGGTTCTTGTAAAATCGTTACGTTAGTACCAACTAGTATCTCGAGTTCTCGACGCCTATTTGGAAGCCGGAAGTAGCTACGTGATTCCCCTTATCGATAATAGAGAACGAGGTTCTGGGTAACTCATCTCTCTATCTTGAGTGTTTTCATTAAAACGGTGAAGATGGCCAGTTCATATCGATATTTACGTCACGAAATTGATTTAAAGGACACTATTATGTTTATGAGTTTAAAAACAGGCCTGGTTTGAAATTGAAAATCGTCTTATCGTTGTACGTGGAGCGACTGAGTTTGGTCGATTGCTAAATTTAGCGATATAAATCTTCAAGCGACTTCAACGTTTGGTTGAAATATGATATTTATCGGTGGGAAATAGTAATTAATCTTCTAATTATTAATTCCCTATCGCTGGAAAAGTTACAGTAGACGAGAGAGAGAGAGAGAGAGAGAGAGAGAGAGAGAGAGAGAGAGAGAGAGAGAGAGCATAGGAGTTAGCCGATAGCGTCACCTCGACCTTCAATGACGGGGTGAAAAGTGAAATTACGTAAAATAAAAGAAGTTGGAAAGTTTTTATAAGTATGAAGTGACCAAACGTTGTAAATTCAGAGCTGAAGGCAGAAAGCAATCCAGTTTAAAATGCCTGGGGGAAAGTTACAAAGACCTTGGCATCGGTCTAGTACAATGCACGGTGTAAGGAATACAGAAGAATTCCCCCACCACCCCGAAACCTACTGGCAAAAGGTCATTTTACGTAACATGGCCGTCTACTGCAGCTTTTCCAGGGATAGGGAATTATTAATTAGAAGATTAATCACTGTTTGCCGCTGGTTAGCATCATATGTCAATCAAAAGTTGAAGCCTCTATGTAGCAGGATTATCGCAATATTTAGCGATAGACTAAAGCGATAAGAGGATTTTCAAACGAGGCCTGTTTTTGAAGTCATAAATATAATACTTCCTTTGAATCAATTTCCTGACGTAAATATCGATATTAACTAACGATCGTCACCGTTTTAATTAAAACACTTACGATAGAATGAGATGAGTTACCCAGAATCCCGTTTTCTATTATCGGCTCAGAGGAATCACGTAGCTATTTCTCTCTTTCAAACAAGCGTTTTTAACTCTAGATAAGTGTTATTAGCGCAAAGATTTTGCAAGTACCTTCAGGTATGAGTTACTAAGTTCCTACATAGACAAGAAAACTGATAGATGATCCATACTTACATACACTACCATCTGCATAATAGGCCTAGTGCTGCTGTTGAACCAGATATTTAATATTTTTGTCTCTTAGTTTGGTTTAACGGTGACCTATTTCATTTTGAGTAACTAAATAAACAATACGTCTATGTGGATACTTTATCAGTTAAAAATTATAAATAAGATATCATTCATTCTATTCTTAACGCAAGAAAGATAGACGGAATAAGCTACGACTGGAAGTAGGCCTATGCGCTGGTTAAAATTAACAGCTAAAACTCTGAAATTGGTTAAGATCGGAAGTAGGCCTATATGTTAATTACGATTACTTACAAGTGGAAAAACGATAATCAACACAGGAGAAAGCTAAACTTTAATAAAAATCATTTTCATGTATATGGTATAAGCCTATTTTTTGTGTGTGGGGTTAAGGGAGAGAGAGGGAGACACTAAATTTTACTACGAGGTTTTTCGTGTGTATGAAAATGCCTTTTTTTTAAGGCGAGAAAAGGGAAGATAACAGTCAACAGAGAGAGAGGGAGAGAGTGAGAAAGTTGGAAAATGGTATTAGATTGTGTATCGCGCACAAGACTAGGCCTACTATTTGTTTTATGGTAAGTAGAGGGAAAACTATAGTAAACACTAGCGCGCGCACACATACACACGATAACAACTGACTATGGCCTTTTAAAGAAGAAACCGTTATGAAAACACATCAAGACTCGAGTAACTGAATATAATAATGAAAATAATGATAAACACCAAAGTCTACAACATGTAATTCCAAATAGGCCACTATACACTCTCACGAGCTATCAAAAAAACAACCGGCTAATCCCAGTCCCAAATCCTACTCATTACGTGTAATCCCCCTCCATCTCTTCCCTCATTTATGTTAATGCCATGAAATATTTCGCCCCATTAGGTAATGGCGCCCTTTCCTCTGAGTAACTAGAACAAGTAATTAAACCTATTTTTTGTTTGTTTGATAAATGGACATGTTCCTATATATAGGAAGGGGTTTTGGAGATATATAGATGTAATGTTTGTCATTTTTAGGCGTGATAAACAGTCATTAATTGTTTGGACAATGGACAACACTAAGGGGACATTCAATTGTTTTTTTTTTATTTACACACTAAGGGCCAAATGACGGAATTCTTGACCTAGGAAACAATGCAAATCCATAAATAAATGTTTTGTCACTTTCCTACGAGACAAAAGACATTATATACATATATATATATATATATATATATATATATATATATATGTGTGTGTGTGTGTGTGTGTATGTGTGTTGTGTGTGTGTGTTGTGTGTGTATGTATATATGTATATATAATATATATATATATAATATTTTATATATATATATTATATATATATATATATATAAATATATAAAACGGGTATTTTGGCTCATATAGAATAAATAAAATCAGAAATTTTCTGCATGTTGTCAAAATATGGACACTTTCATCATTTACTTAACTATGCATCAATAATTGTGACATCGGCCTAATAGATGGGGCTTTTTCAATTAATAATAATAATAATAATAATAATAATAATATAATAATAATAATAATAATAATAACTTTAGGCGTGGGGTTGACGGTAATCTTAAACCAACTAGAAACATAATTAATCAAAACATAATTCCATAATTCTCACAAAGAACTTTTAGAACCAAAAGCTGTACCTTTCCTCGCTACAATCTCCTCTCGCCGAAAATTCAAAAGTGATAAGTAAATCCAGGACCTAAACACATGCACGAAAAAATAAGTTAGAAAAGTAAAAAGGAGAAAACACTTCCACTAAACTCGTTGTTCTTGTTAATTCTCGCAGCTGTCGAGTGGTTTAGAGCCAGAGCGTCGCCCTGGGGAAATCTTCAGCCTAGCTTCAGAAACCCCCCAGAATTTTAGACCAGAATCCTGGGCGGGTGCAACTTTGCCCTTTGAAGGCAGGTTGGGTGGAAGGAGAGAATCCCGGTGTGCAAATTCAGGAGCCTGTTTTAATTCTGCTGTGACGGTTTATGGATAAATATGAGGCAGGTTCAACGCTATCTGTCTTACGCTTGAAGCGACCATTAATTGAAAGCATTTTTACGGACAGTTATAAGATTAACTGGGTGTTAAACTTGTGGGATTGTCCTCTGTCTTGCTCCTTTACGTAAAACGAATTAATGGTGATATATATATGTATATATATAATGTATGTATACACAAGTTTAGACTATTCATTTAGTACTGTAGCCTATGAGGATATACAGATCGTCCATTAGGCCTATTGACCTTACCTTGAGTATATATAGAGCGTTCATTAGCCCTACAGCCTGGTCTTAAATGTAATGAAGCACTAATTATGAAAGTTTTCACTTTGTAACATTGGCCTCAGTTACCCGCCATGGTCTTAAACTACTCCATTAGGGTACTAAGCCTAGCAAAACTGTCGCTTATAATTCGAGTATTATCCCCCTAACATGCATAATAGGTAGGCCTATGTATCTCATACACCTATACGGACAAAGTAGCTCATATTCTTATACAAAAGACATTCAGCAAATCGTCCTGTCGTCCACAAAATCAAAATCTTGAAACATTAAACTTCTTGAACACTCAAATGCTCCTGAATGCTCTGTTGAAAGATGACTGCAGGAGATTCAAATGAAAATCTTGAAGCACAGCACTTGTCAAATGCTTTTTCGATTCACAAATAATAGCAAAGAGATTACAAGCCTACTTAGGCATAGATTAAAGGCAGTTCAAAAACTTAATTCGAAGTAAATCACAAAGATCACGCAGGCGCTTAAGTGGTATAGTATGGTATAGATAGGTCTAGGTTTTGTTTGAGTAACGGCCCCTCGCTTTCTTCTTCATTGTAGTTCGTTTCCGATTCTTGTCTTCTTCCTTCCACATTATACGAAGAGAAGCTTTCTTTTGTGATATAGTTTCCTCATTGGATAGTGAAATAGAGCATTGTTGTGCCTGTATTATATATATTCATTCAGTCGTGGTGTGTTATTTTCGGCTAAAAAAAATGAAACCATTAAGTAACATAGCACTTAATTTTTTGTTTCCATTTCATTGCATATCGACCACATTTCCTTACTTTCTATAAGAAATATATATTTAGTCCACTTATCCAATTTCTAGTAACCGCTCTCACCTATTTCTGGTATTGCCTTGATGTCTCATCTACATTTGAATTTATTGCTACCAAGTAACTTTCCGTTGCTCTCCGCGATTCCTGGTGAGTACAATTTGCAAGGACTAAGCTATACAGTGAAGTGGTTTCAGGTAAACGTTAAATAACAGCGTCAATATAAGTGTTCTGACAAAAAAGTAAATGAAAATTGACATTTAATATCAAAGATGGCGGGGGACGAAGGGTTAACATTACCGTGAGGAAGTAGAAGCCAGTCAGTAGTTAAATTACTTTGGTGGTGATAACTTATACTGGTAGTCGAGAGGTTAATTTACTTTTTTTGCCACTGAAAACCTTATTATTTAGTGCTCTGCCCACTTTAAGAAAGACGGGGATGCAACGAACCATTTTTATGAGACTGTCCAGTCTCAATCTCAAGGTAACCTCCAGAGACCTAGTACTATGTTTGTCCGTTGTTAAGTAAATGTCAAGTTCATCGAATGAATTAAGCAGCCATTTATTAAGACATGGAAAGCAGATTTAGGACATTACATAGAACCTGAAATAATTCCATTGGGTCTGTAGGTTAGGTTACTTGGATAAAACATTAGCCTACTTTGATAAGCTAGCCTTTCTTGACGAAAGGTTAGGCATATTGTCCTACCGAAGATTATAATTTACAAGCAATGATCAAGTTAGGTTAATGAAAACTGAAAATTCCATATCGTAAATCACCAAATGACAATGTACTCTACATATTAACAACATCACAGAAAAACGAAAAAAGGGACAATTATCGACTGAAAATCTTAGAATAGATCAAAACCGAAGGCCTGACAGTTACTGTAAACCCATTGCCACGATTTCAGCACGAAAATCCTTTACGTTTAATACTAGCTCATACAAATTTGTTTAATTTAATTTTTTTTTTTTTTTTTTGGTTTTTTTTTTTTTTTTTACAAACAAAAACCACCAAAAAATAATTAATCAACAATAAAAATCTTTTGCAATACAGAACTGCGTTGAGTTTCAAAATAGCTGGATGTCAAATTAGCTGTATGCCAATTAGCCTCTAGGCTAATTGAAGTGAGCTTCGAATTGCGTTTCATTTTCATATATACGATTTAGAATGAACAAACCTAGACGGAATGTAAGCTATATCAAAGCTTCATCGTCCATTACATACAGGTTAAACAGGAAGTTACTGAAATGCATTTGAATTCGCCTGATTTTTTTGCAAGTTCGTGTTTAGTGTTTGTTGGTAGATATCCTAAAAAAACATACAGTTAAGATAGGTCCGTAGGGGTGGCTGCGTCGTCAGTGCACCCCACGTGGTGCACTGTAGGCATTACCTAAAGGTTTTTGCAGCATCCCTTCGGGCCCCAAGCTTACATTTCATAACTTTTACTGTAACTCCGTTCATATTATCTCATCCATCTTACTTTCCACCCTCTCCCGACAATTGGTTCATGGTACTACAACTGCCAAGTTATCCTCTTATTACACCTTTTCAAACCTGTCAGTTTTCCATTCAGCACTGAATAACCTCATAGGTCCCAGTGCTTGGCCTATGGCCTATATATCTTATATATTCCAGTTCCAAAGAGACGAAGGTTATGTAACTGATATTATCAGCCAACCGGATGAGGGTAGTACTATTGCACTGGATAGGAAACCGGCCATGCCTGGTATTGCTGCCGGTATTGGCAGCTGTGTGGCGAATATTGGACACATGGGAACGCCATCGACTGGAAGAGGGTTTTGCTAGGTCAAATAAAGAGAGGGAGATTGACACATGCACACACATACCTATGTATGTCGATAGAGAGAGAGAGAGAGATAGGTACGGTGGACGGTGCGGGAAGATTTTGAATAATTTTGAGCAGTTATTGTATAGAGCCAAAGGCAAGTGCATAGATATCATATTATAATATTAAGAGAGATGGGAGGTTCATTTTAAATAATATTGAGTAATTACCGTATAGAGTTTAAAAGAGAGCACGAGAGAGGAGAGTTAGAGTACCTTACCTAATTCAATAATTATACGAGAGAGAGATTGAGTACAGCAATCACTTTTATAAGTTACCTATCACATTCCCGTTCGTCTTTTGGCGTCAAACTCCAACAAAAATACGTTTTAATTCCTTATTTATGTTTTTTTAACAGAATAACATCAATCCATCAAAGGAACATTATGATTACATCGCTAATTAGACTGATTCGTCATTCCCTTTTGCAGTGACTGTCAGTTCGTGTCCTATAATTAACCTGCCATTTCATGCGTTGTGGCAGGATTCAGGTTAGGATGGCAAAGGATTCCGTGATTGCTCCTGGGTTCATGGAGTCCTGTAGGATCTGTGGGGTGACTTATTATTATCATTAATTATTATTTGAGTCATGATCATAGACTTGGATAAGATTTGTGGTCTGATTATTATTAGTATTATTATACATCTTTTAAAAATTAAGCGATTTACCAATAATAATAAATGTAACTTTGCTGAATCACAGTGTAGTAACCTTCTACAATATTATTCACTATTTGCCCACCTAGCATTATTCGTCAGTAGAGCCAAATACTAAAATAAAAAAAACACTTGGGTGAGAAATCCATTGAGGGATATCCACCCCCACCCCCGCCAAATATATGTATGTATATTCACAAGATCCTGATTCATATTCAACCTAAATTGCAGCACTAGTTCCACATTTTATCGAATGACTAAAAGAAAAAAAGAATTAAAACCAAATCTGCTCTCCATATATACCACCTAGATCTAGTACAGTCTACTTATAGTACTATAAAATAATAGTACAGATAAATAATTTATATTGCACTATCTCCCATTACTCAAGTCTATTGAGAGAACCGTGTAATAACATCTCAACTAAACATTACCCTGCCTTCGATATTACTCCGTCTTCCCTCAGTATTGCTTTAATACCCTCGTTTACAACCGGCACGGTTGGGCAGTTTGGATTTGGGTGGGTACTCATGCCTACCAAAGGATATTGGACGCTGGATTGTGGGGTGTTGGGTTGGTGGGGGAGGGGGATCTTTGGACTTCAATGTAGCAGCGATTGAGATGTGTTATGGGTTTTGCTTTCATATATATATCTATAGTATATATTTAATATATATATATATATATATATAGTATATATATTTACATATATGTTTGTATATACATGCACAAGCGTGTTTCCATGTCATTGTGTGTACACCATAAAAGCGTGTCAGATTAGACGTCAGTTGAATCCAGTAGGCCTATGATTCTATAATTCTTTAGTTAGACAAAGGTTTGTACTGTTATAAATCTCTAGTGTAACTAATCGCAAAACATTGAAAGATCCTTGTAAATCATCTTTGTAGAAACGATTTAAAACCTATCACATTTCACGACAACTCATCAAGACAAAACCTCGAAGACAGTTTCATGAAAACAAAAAATATGGGGAAAACACCTTTTAAATTTGAAATTGAGCACAAACGGTCTGCCAAAAACTGATGTAACTACAGCTTTCTGGTAAACGCTTAAGGAAACTTAATGCTTTCAACAACGGGAACCTTTAAATATACAAATTTAAACAAGCAAATACTCCTAAATTTATAAATCTCCTTGAAAAACTAAATGAAAAGATGTTAGGTCCTTACTTTTAAAAGAAGTTCGGCCGCCCTACGGCTACGGAATACGGTCCGGATGCAGGGTTGCCGTTTTGAGGAATTTCGTCTATTAGTGTGGCTTTCTGGTGACATCTGGCAACCCTCTGTGGCTTTTCCGACCACAGGCCACGGCCCTGAAGAAAAAAATTCTTCACTTTGCCTTTTTATGTTTTATTATGTAAATAAAGATATAAAACATATCCTGCTTATTAATGCAAATGAAATTTATTGAAATCCTTTATTTTTCTTCGTCAAAAATACTTTATATTGAGCTAGTGACGTGTAGTTTTCTAACATCACGGGAAATAATTACACATCGGAAAATACTCATTCTAACCATTAAATCATAAATGAAGTAAAAAAAATAAGATGAACTGCCTATGGTAACACTGCTGAAAGCTAATGTTGTGAAGAAAATACGGTATCACTGTGACCGTGTCCGGATGTCATCATGTCAGTCGTACTTCAGTAGGCTAAAGGTTGTATACACGTCGCTTATTCTGACGAGCGTCTTTGTTTATTTGTTCATATAGTGGTTAATGATTTAAGTGATAGTTTGATTGAACGGCGACTATCGATGTGGCGTCCGTCACTGCAGAGGATTGACCGGCGTGCTGATAGGTGAGCATAACGAAGATATAGGTATAGCTTTTTAAGATAACATTTGTCACATACTCGCGTGTGTTGATATTCTTGTTAAGTGATTGCATGTGTTGGTAGGAGGTAGTTGCTTTCAAATTTTTAGTAAAATATTATTCATATTTGCTTTAAGGTTTTATTTATGCAGTGCATTCAGTTGATAAGTATATTTACCATAACCATATGAGGTTTTCACCATGTTGCTTTTAATATTTTTGTGAATACAGAAAATTTTGCGTCCAGCTGTTGTCAGTTTTAAGGCTTGGCACTGGTAATGATAACATAGGTCTAATTCCTGCCTGGAATAACTTCCTGTGGTTAATAGTTTTAAGGTTTTGCAATGGTAATAATGACATGGGTGTAATTCCTGCCTGGAATAACTTCCTGTAGTTAACAGATTAAAGGTTTTGCAGTGGTAATAATGACATAGATCTAATTCCTGCCTGGAATAACTTCCTGTAGTTAACAGTTTCAAGGTTTTACAGTGGTAATAATAGCATACGTCTAATTCCTGCCTGGAATAACTTTTCCGTATTTAATCGAGCTTTAAGGCTTTGCAGTGGTAGAGAGTGCGTCGTCTATCTCCCTATCCGAAGCTCTTTGTCTCTGACTTACCCTTATATTTCTCTCTTATTTATTCTCCAACTCTCTTTATATTCACTTCGTTTTCGGCCTTGTTACGTCGTCGTCTGTGAAATGCGTCCGTTATGACGTCTTAATTGGGTCTTAAAGACGCTGGGTTATATGGTCTTGACGGCGCCTTTTCCCAGTGTCTCTGGCGGGAAAAAATATGTCAGGGAAAGAAGAAGAATGTTCATATAAGAGAGAGAGAGAGAGAGAGAGGGTCGTAGGTAATCGCATATGTGACATCTAAATCCATCTCCCCAGCGAGATATCATCTGAAGCAGAGAACCTCGCTAAACCTTATCAAGGTGGAAACTGGGAAACTGGAGGTGATCCATCTTCATCAGAGCTCGTTGGAGAGTCGCCCGGTATGATGGGGGATGTTTTTGAAGGAGACTCCCATCTCGTAGGAAGGAACGTTGACTTTATTTGAAACACACATACACCAACCACCAACCTTAGGGAAGAGACGTTTTCTTTAGTTCACCCCCCTGGGAGCTCATACGTTTTCTTTCTTTCGAAATATGTTTTTGTCGAGTAATTTTGATACATTTGCTGTGTAAAGTTATTATGGACGATTTAGTTATCAGCTTTATCTTTATGAAAGTGTAGTTAATGGCTTTTATTGAAGAAAATGAAACTGTAATTAGCTGTCCATATTGAGAGACTAGAGTTGCTTTTCTAGCCAAGAAAGTTAGGCCGATAACTGGGTAAATGTTCACCATTCCTAAGTTTGATAGACAGAACATCGGATTTATAGGCCAAATGCCAAGCGCTGGGACTAATGAGCTCATTCAGCACTGGAAGAAAAATTGACAGTAGAAAGGTTTGAAAGGTGTAACAGGAGGAAAACCTCTCATTAGTAGGATTCTATTGTCAGGAGACGGTGGAGAGGAAGATGGTAGAGAGAGAATATGAACGAAGGTACAGTAACCATCCCCAGTTTGATGCTTTTGTTTGGTTAATCGTCTTGATAAAAGTATATTGAATGCGTTTGCGAAAGTCGTATGGAAATATTTCAAAGTCCAGATACCTTTCTTGTATGCTTTTGTGTCTCCCATATGTAAAAATGTGCAAACTGGTTTTTTCGTTGTATTTTTTAGTTCGACTTGAATAGAAAACCGGTTTTTTATATTTTTTTAAACTTTTTTTTATTTCCTGCTTCCTGCGTACACTCTTTGTGAAAGCTTGTAACCCAATTTCTTAAAACCGTATGACCAAGAATGATAGAGTTTTTATCCGTTAGCTGAAAGGATTCCTTTGATAGGTAATGACGTTAGGCCCTACGTAGGTACTACTAGGGGGGGGGGGGGTTGATGAAGGGGGACATAGCCTTCCATGTGTAAGCATCTGTGTGTGTATATATATATATATATATATATATATATATATATATATATATATAGTTTTATAGTTCTATATATGGTATATATATATACATATATGCCAATTTATATATAACTGATCCACACATACACACACATTATATATATATATATATATATATATATATATATGTGTGTGTGTGTGTGTGTGTGTGTGTGTGTGTGTGTGTAACTAATCATTGAACGAGACAGAGAAAGAGACAGAAATTCAAGCATTATAACTACAAACGAAGCCCTAAAGGACGTATTGGACATTTACAAACTTAACAAGCCCAGAGTAAAAAAAAAAAAAAAAAAAAAAAAAAATAGATAAAAATAAACCTGACAAGAAAAACATGATACGATCTCACGAAACATAATCTTGAGAATTATTGATAACCGATAAACATCGAGTCAGATAATCCACTTTTTTTTTTTTTTTTTTTTTTTTTTTTTTTTTTTTTTTTTTTTTTTTTTTGTTTTTTTTTTTTTTTTTTTTTTTTTTTTTTTTTTTTTGCCAATTCCAACGCCTCCTGCCCGACGAAGAAAGAGAGGGAAGAGAGCTAGTAGGGGGACTGTGGAGGGAGGGGGCGGGGATATGAAGTCAGTGTGTTTTGCAGATAATATTTTGATGAAAATTTTATTTCAGTTGAATTTTGTCGTTTGCTTCATTTTAATTCTCTCTTCTCTCTCTCTCTCTCTCTCTCTCCAAAGCCGTGTTGTATAGAATTTTAAACTTTAATACGTTTTTATTTCGTCCTTAAGGGAAAAATCATAATTCATTATTATTACAAGCGAATAAATTAACGTTTCCGTATTCATGTATACGTATATCCGCATAACAAGGAAATTATGCCCTAAAAATAATAATAACCATAAATAAAAATAAAATAACAATCCTCTTGTCCCAAGCGGGTCACAGAAAACGGAACAACATCTGCAAAAGGGGGGAAACTATAAAAAGACAATAAATGATCTTTACGAAGTGTCGTCACTGGGTCGGGAAATGACTGTGAGCATCCCACTGGGAATGCAGCGGAGTGGAATGTTCCGTTCCCGGGAATGAATTCCCGTTCAGAGTGTTCGCATACCGTTGCAATGTTGGTCTAGGATTTTTTGTTTGCCCTTTTTATGAGCTTTTGCGTGAGGCGGAAGTGGAGTTTTCACGGCTGTTCTGTGTCACTGGAGGATACTGGAAGTCCTGCAGTGTGTGTAGGATATTAATGCAGGACAAAGCTTGAACTAAGCTGACCTAAGCTTCATGACGTAAATGGAGGAGCAGTCTGAAGACAGTCAGGCAAAAGATTATCACTAGTTATATAAATATTTTCACTTACAAATTTCACATTAGAAAATGCATACCTATCAACTACGATGTTTTACAGCTTTGAAATAGTAGATAACAGACACTGATTTTTTTTTATTGAAGTATATTAAAACCTTTAATTGTCTCTACTTTTCGAAAAATGTCAAATTAGATTTTTCAAAACATGAGATTTATTTGTCTGGAGGGATCCATTTTTCGATGACATTGTCTCCATAAACTCGTCTGGGTTCGAAGTCACAAGAATGGATGAGAGCCATTTCCGCGTAGGATAACTCTCTCTCTCTCTCTCTCTCTCTCTCTCTCTCTCTCTCTCTCTCTCTCTCTCTCTCTCTCTCTCTCTCTCAGCCTCCTGCACTGCAAAAAAGCAGTCCCCTAAACATCTTACGTCGTGGGGATAACCATCTCAGTATTTTACTAAGGTCTTTTCCACTTCTGTTCCTCCCTCTTGATCTTTGCTATTTCTCGGCGAACAAACTTTTCCCTTTACACAACATCCACTTCATTTTGTGATTTTTGTTAATATATCAAATAAATATAGTTGAAACGACAGAAACAGGAACTGTAATAATATTCGTTTTCACTTTAGATAACATTTTAGGCCGTGGATCCTTCTGGAAATAAAGACTAGGCCTATTTCCACTTCGTTTTGTATTTATAAATCTCAAATAATTGAAGATATGTAAAATGACAAAGAATTTTTCAGCAATAATTATTCGTTTCCGCATTTAGATAACATTTTAGGCCGTAAATCTCTCTTTGAAGGTAGACAATAGGCCTATGTGATAGTCGCATCTATAATGCTTCCAGAACTTTGTCTTGGATTAGGTTTGATATATGTACTATGAGGTTTGTAAATTAAGCTTTCGTAATGTTTTACTTGTGTGGGTCCCTTTAGGAGGAAAATTTACAGTGCACGCGGTGCACTGTAGGCATTACTAAGGTGCTAGCAGCGTCCCTTCGGCTCCAAACTGTGGCCACCTGTCAGCCTCTAATCTCCTTTACTTTTCAACCAATTCATCTTCTTTCAGTCTTAAGTGCTTCGTCTTTTACCCAGATATGTATTTATTCTTTCTATTCATAATGATGATTATGAATCCTCTTCTATGATTTATTTTTTACGAACAAAAGTCACAGCGTGATCCAAGTGAGCTTCGTAGAGACGCGTCATCGTTGCCAGACAGTGTCGGGGAAGAATGCTCGCTCACTCAGTCGATGTCAATGGCGCGGAATATTTCCGTTAATCACCGTTTCATTCCATCACTCTTCGGCCCTCTGGTTTCCAAGTGGAAGGTCGACGTCAAGGAGCCGTCCGATGAAGTTTGCTACGAACTTCGGCTTCATAACTTGAGCAATTAAGACGGATGTTGTCGACAGATTAAAGAAGACGATAACAATACACTTCGACGTATGAGGAGGCTCTCTCTGCTGAGAGATGTTGCCGACAGTGTGTCAGAAGTTTAGCGAAATGATTACGTAGACCTTAAGCAAAGGAGAGCGGAGTGCTCATTCAATTTGGATAATGTTCGAAGCTGATCTATTTTTGAATGCTGGTTATGAAATTAGATAAAGCTAGTGAAAGTATTTCCTCGTAACGTATCTTATGAAGAAACAAGCCTTATTCTATTCTTTAAGGGCACAAAAACAGGTGTCACAAGTTCAATGCTGAAATAACTTTTTTCTTTTAAGTCCCTCTTTTATTTGATTACAATTTTTTTATCTTTTATTAGAGAAAATATACAATATTTTACAATTTTAACTGAATTACATTCAGAATTTTATCCGATGAGAGTATCATTGTCTTTTTTGTAACAATTCATAACCAGCTTAGATTCTACACAATTTTTATGCTTTAATTATTACATACTTGAATTTACTATGTATATTCAGACATACCCATACCTATACACTGTATATACATACTCATTTCACCTACCTATATATCTTTATATGCTAAAATTCCAAGTAACTACGTCTAAAATGATGATAAAATGCTCAAATAACTTGGGGACACTTTTGGTTATGTTTAGACTTGTAAATTTACCTTCATACCCAAAAGACCCCTCCGTGCTCGCTATTCATTCGTACTAAATTTTTTTAAAAGTGTATCTTGACTGTAAAACAAAATTTGTAAAGACGTCGAGGTATTTTCATATCTCTTGGATATTTTCCTGAAGGTTTGGTTGAAAAAGAAAAAAAGATTATTATTATTTACGCGTTAGTCTTGAATGCTGTGATACGTAACTCTTCATTTCATAGTGCAGCTGCTTTGAGGTTTTCCTCCTGTTACGCCTTTCAAACCTTTTGCTGTCAATTTCCCCTTTCAGCGCTGAATGAACGCGTAGGTCCCAGAGCTTGGCCTTTGGCCTAGACCCTGTGTTCCATTATGTCTCTTATCTTGAAGAAGATGAAAAATGATAACATTCAAATGTCATACTTTGGGTCTAGACACTTTCCTAAATTGAAATTGGTCCTCTGGACGTATTAATTCCTAGGAAAACCTATAGACTTACAAAAGTTTACATAGAATATTTTATGTGGGTTTTCTTGTGAGTAATATTAAGAATATTTTTTTTATTTGAAAGTTTTTTCATTTTCAATTTTCAAAGATGCTTTTCATTGGTGAGTTTTTTCCACTTACGTATCTTGACTGACGAGGTGGCTGTTATTATCAAATTTGTAAAAAAAAAAAAACAAATATAGTATATAATGAAAACGATTGTCCTCTTGGCTACGACGGTGAGGACGGGTCTGTTCCAGCCCTAATAAATATGTCTGAATTCGACCGGTATATCTAGTATGTACGACCCGCTAGGGGACTTTATGTACTTCTCGTGGTCAGGTTGGTAACGTGATCTCATTGTGATATCTTGGGGTGCGAGTTCGATTCCCGATACCGGACATCAGAATTGCTTCACGTTTCTTGCATTTGGATCCAAGGTTTATCCAAAATGTGTGAACAATTCGAGAAGTTAAGGGGGCATTGTGGCTATTACGGATATTATGTAATCTGGTAAGAAGTGACCAGTAGTCATATATATATATATATATATATATAATATATATATATATATATATATATATATATATATGACTACTGGTCACTTCTTACCAGACTACATAATATCTGTAATATATATATATATATATATATATATATATATATATATATATATTATATATATATATATATATATATATATCCATGAAAACAATAATAAACTCCCACAATTCATCACACTTTATTTTTTCGTTCATATTCTCCAAATAAGTTGAATGTATATATACAGTGTATAGGTATGGGTATATGTATGTATATGCATAGTAAATTCAAGTATACTGAGCTATAAAAAATATAAGTAAATTTATTGATTCTGTACATTAATTACATATATTGTATATGTATTTATTGTAAAATGACATTTAAAGTGTATTTTTTTTAAATAAAAGAGAAAAAAATAAATTTAATTTCCATTTAATCACACGTTGCCTCAATCTTGCTCATTCATTACGTTTAATCTTCGGAGAAAAAAAACAATATTCTTCTAATCTTATTAATCACTGATTGATCACTGATTATATTACCATCCTAATTACTCGCGCCCTTTTCGTTCGCTACTTTTTTCAGCCAACAGAGCTTCAAATTGATTAATCACAGACGTATTTCTAATCAGAGTTGTGAATTGCAATAGCTTATTGATACTGATCATGACTGCCTTCATTTTTATTATTGGTTTCACTATTGTAATCAGGATCCATTCAAAAGCTTATATTACAGCGCTATAATAAGTAATATGAAAGAATATTAATTTATATTTGTTTGAAAGTTTGTTATTAAATATTTAGTTGAATAACAATGTACATATATCACAGGAGAACGAAGCATGATCTATTGATGAAAAGTCCTTGGATTCTCATTCCTCTGTGCGTATAGGACAATATTGGAGAGAATATATGTCGTTCATCCTTCCGAGTGTATTCCAAAGATGCAGTCATTCATTTCGGTAAATCAAAGACGCCGTTGTCTTGTGTTCATGCATTATCCCAAAGCCACCATAAAATTTTTCGCCTTTTCAAAGCTCCTGTCGTCTTTTACGGCCATATTTCTGTGTTCCTGTGTGTGTGTGTGTGTACAAGGGGATACAATTCCTGAAACCAATCTTAAAGAATTTATTACACACTTGATCGAAGATGTCTTGACATCCCGTATCTGGTTAACCAATTAAAACTTTCGTCAACTTCCTTTGATGAGTCAGATTTCTTGTCGATTTCCTCCTCCCCTCCTCCTCTTCCTCTTTCCCCCCTTCTCCTCCTCCTCCTCCTCCTCCTCCTCCTCCCACACGAACCTTTTCTTATGCTGTCATTAACATTGTGGTCTCTGACGCAGTTCTAAAAAGATGGTCACATTAAAATTGATTTGGTTTTTTAAGGGAATCAGCTAGAAGTGTATTTATGACGTATGGCAGTAAGCTTTTATGTCTCAGCTTAGCTCGTTCAAGCTGTGAACTCTCGCGAAAGTTTGAAATTGACTTTTTAAAACCATTTTCGCCTCAGTCAAAATCGTTTTTATGGAAGTCACTGACCAAAATTCTGAAATGCTTTCCATGCTAAAACGAGTGACTCTCTCTCTCATTCTCTCTCTCTCTCTCTCTCTCTCTCTCTCTACATCCAAGATAGTGAATGACTGAAACGAAAGTACGAGCAACATTATTTACCCAAACCGAAAGCTTTGGAGAGAGAGAGAGAAAGAGAGCATGACTCTGGATGATATATAGAGACAGCGGACGTAGCAAAAGCACGCAATGTAATTTGTCTTTTCCCAAGATGAACCCAGAGAGAGAGAGAGAGATGGGGGGGGGGGGGGGGGGGGGGGGGGGAGAGTTATAGCTAATGGAACGGGCCATTTAGAGAGTCGGACAATTTTAGTGTCAGATGCCAGAGAATTATTAAAATTGCATCTCGTGGGTGTATGTGAACGTCCCTTCTGCCCTAAGCTGCAACCCCTTCTCATTCCTTTTACTGTCCCTCCGTTCATATTCTTGTTCCATCTGACTTTCCAGATTTTCGTCCTGTTACATTGTAAAACCTTTTTTCTCTCTCAACCTTTTCAATGCTGATTTACCCTCACGGGTCCCAGCGCTTGGCCTATGGCCTAGATTTTAATATTACATTCGTACGTGGAAGTAAACAGGGCGTGATGCGACCTCCAGCTTACTCAGGACGCGTGCAAGATTTTTCCCCTCAAGCGTTCGTTGTGAAGATTATATTCCTTACTTAACATGAAGTGGTCTTCGTAATTAATACTCATAATTAGTACTAATTAAACCAATATTCTCAGCTAAAAGTGGAAACGCAAAATAACTGAACAGAAACTTAGCCTAAATTCAGTGCACCAAATAAATTCAAACGTGCTAAAATCTACGGTCAGATAAAGCCTGGTTTCACCAACGAAAATTTAAATAAGGTATATTTTATTAGAAGTAATTTTTCTGTACTGTTTAACACGCGCTTTATTTATTTTTTACATTTTCATTCTAATAAATAAATCATAAGTATCCTACTCTAAAATTCCTGTATCCTTAACACAACGCGAAACGCCATTTCCTGACCTTTTTAAGGTTCTTTTATAGACCTTTCCTAGCCCTTCCCCCCCTCCCAACAACAAAGTAGCTTGTAGGCTTACTCCCCAAGGAAGCGAAAACTGTATCAGAAATATTGAAGTCTCGTAGACTTACTAGTGGAAGCCTAGACAAAATGTAATGGGCCAATGATATAACTTGACCACAAGATATAACTTGACCGCAAGATATAACTTGACCACAGGGGCGTCTCCTGGGGTTAAGGTTTTTATATAGTCAGGAAAACTTTTTCTATCTGAAGATTTCCTCCGTGAATTGGTAAAGGAAATGTTTTTCCCTTTCAAAAAAGACCTGAGGGCCAAGCCGTTTGCTGTCACAGAGTCCCATCAATGGTTCGAGATTTCGTATTGTATGACTAGCCGCCGCCCCCCCCCCCCATCCTCTCTCTCTCTCTCTCTCTCTCTCTCTCTCTCTCTCTCCTCTCTCATGCGAGACTTCCGAACTGTTTCTTCAAAGGAATACAGGCATATGCTAAGGTAATCTGTTTACGTTTGATTTCAATTTATTGACAACTGAAGTCTCTCTCTCTCTCTCTCTCTCTCTCTCTCTCTCTCTCTCTCTCTCTCTCTCTCAAGGCCAATTCTCTGAGAGCAAGCATAGGCCTAGCTTCATTAGGTCTACGAAGACCAAGGATCGTGAAGGTTATGAGAGAATCCCAGGGTTGTAAAAACCGAATAACCACATTTTTTGTTGTTGTTGTTATGAGAAGCCGATGCGTCGAATCATAGGCCTATAAGCCTCACCAATTTTTTTTCAGGCTTTGGTTAGAGTACCAAGTCTCTGTGGTGGTGTCTTAGGCCTAAGCAATTTTTTTGTTTTTTTTATATTTCTTCAGGCTTAGGTTAGCTTAGCTTAGAGCACCAATTCTCTGTGTACTCTATTATTTTCTCCAAGGTTGGCAGATAGTTCATATCCCAACTTAATACGTTTTTTCCCTTCTTTTACTGAGCTGGTCATTGCAGTTTTGAAGGTAACAATGTCGCCTTTGTTTATTTTCTTCTCAAACTTTATCATCTTATTATTTTTTAAAATATTATTTACACGATTCCAGCATGGCATTTGTTAATTTTGTTGGTTTGTTGTCCTTGTGGAATTAGAGTCTGTGTATTCATGTAATTCCAGTTCTTGGAATTAGGCTATATACATTTATTTAGGTTCTACCTTTTTGAATTAGGCTCTCTCTCTCTCTCTCTCTCTCTCTCTCTCTCTCTCTCTCTCTCTCTCTCTCTCTCTCTCTATATATATATATATATATATATATATATATATATATATATATATATATATAATATGGGTTTTTGGGTCCTACAGTTTACAGAAAGCATTGGTTTCTTCATATATATTCAAAATGAAATAGTTTTTTAATGTTTCAGTTAGCAGCATTGATGTAAAATTAACTATATATAACACAATTTAAACAGTTTTGCGAACACGTTGTATTCAGCTGCTGAGAAGCACCACTAAAACTCTCATGGGAACAATTATGCAAATTGTTGAGAAACAATATATCTAGGGAGTTGGCGCTTGGGAATTAAGTTTTTGAGAAAGCCGAGGTCTAAAGCTTCCTTCTTTTTTTAGTAACCTCTCTCTCTCTCTCTCTCTCTCTCTCTCTCTCTCTCTCTCTCTCTCCCTTGTAAAGGTCCCACAGCGGTTACGGATTCAAGATTTGTAATATTGATATTTCCTGGAATATTTCGTGATCTGACACAAAAACAATATAATTATATAAAGCTTGCCCATCATATTACTGATTCCTTAAGAGTTTTATTCAATGAGAGTTTTAGACCTTCCCTCTAAATTTCTCTCTCCTGTGGCTAAAAAATCTTAGCATCTGAACAAAACCTCTATCTCTTTGCAAAGTCATTGAAATTCCACTCGCGCAAGCGCGAACGTGAGCATTAAATGAAACTCTCTTGGGCATTGTAGAAGGTCGTAAAGAGTGGATATTTCGCAACATTTTCCCATCACCTCCGCCTCAACCCCCACCCTCCCCCAATCAAGGCGGGGAGTACCATAAAAACCTAAAAAAAAAAGACTGTAAATATCTTAAAGATAACGACCCCCGAAAACCCTTGGAATTCACTATCTAGGAAAAATCACCTGTGCCTTGCGGTTCACAGAACGAAATGAAAGCTTATGTAAATCCCAGCCGTAAATACGTAGCTAGCAATGAACTGGCAACCTCTGTTGAAGTGGTTCGATCGTATGGAGCACCTCTCTGGTTGGGTAAGTAGTCTCTGGCAGATCTATGTAGGTCTCTGGTTCATAAGCGCTCTACTCCACGAACACAATTGCGGGCACACTGCACGTTCGTGTCACTAGAGCCACAGATCTATTGAACCTGAAGCGGGTAGTCGGGTACATTTCATAGCTTATCTCTTTATTTTTGTTATTCAATTCCTTAACTGACACTAAATTCTCTAGGGATTCAAGCAGTAACTTGGGGCTGTTGACTCACTAGGCGTATTTTAAAATCCTTATACTCGAGCGCTAATGAATATTGGCGCCACTGAATTTTTGACAGTTTTAATTTATGGTTGAAAGTTGTCTTTGTTCGATAGAACCAATAGTCAGGCTCAGTTTGTGTGCATGGAGGGGAGGGGGGGGGGTGCTAGGGAGATGGGAGCCTGAGAAGGGGGATAAAAGGACTAGACATACAATTAATTAAGCATCTAAGTATGTAGGATGTGTTCACTGAAGAGACATTCGTCTAAATAAGACAAAAGCCCATTGTCTCAATACAGAGCTTTTGTATTTCCTGAAGAGGAACATTAATTGACGCTTACACGTCGATACAAGTCCTGTCTAGGCTGATACAGTACCATTAACGTCCATAAAAGCTGCCTGAACCCCTTTGGATACATTTTTAATTTCTAAAGATATCAGTAAATTGTTCGTAACTGGACTTATAGTAGTCTGCCATCTTGTTGCTCTCTAGACTCACTTATATATTACTATTATTCTCGAGACTTTGTCTTCATAAAATGGAATGGAATGTAAAGTTTAGACGTAGGACCAAGCACTTAGACCTACGAGGCCATTCAGCGCTGGAAATGAGAGCGAGAGCGGGTAGGTTTGAAAGGCGCAACAGGAAGAAAACGAGGCAGCAGAATGGAAGATGTCGCCTTACCTTATTGACCATTTCCTGGCTGTAGATCGTCCCAAGTTATGCTCTTGGGGGATTAAGGCTGTCACTAGAATAGAACAGATGGGGATGCTCCATTTATTGTCCCTTCTACCTTGGGAATGTGACGGGTGTTTGGAGAGAGAGAGAGTTGCCATGTTATGCTTGTTCCGTTTTGCTGCTAAAGTTTCGTTGTTATATGCCCTTTTTCCACCGAGTTTGAGCGGGTATTTTTAAGGTCCTTTTGTGGGCAGAGAAGCGATGTAAATCCTACAGGGAATTCTGCTTTGAATCCTGCAAGGAATTCTATACAGTATCTTATCAATCACAGGAGAATAACATCACAAGTAGACATGAAAAAAAATCAAGCCAAAACACAAGAGACAAAATCACATGAAGGAAAAATAGGAAATTCCTTTTCACTAAGAAAGAGATAACAATAACGTACTGGTACTTATCCTGAACGTATTCAAATACAGTTCATCTCTTGGCAAGGCCACCAAATCCACCATCATATAACTGCGAGAGCAGAATACTGTCCCGTTTTTAAGTGAGCGGGAAAATAATACACATTTTTCTCTGCCGGTAATATACGACCGTCACGTCTTGTTCACTTGTTTCTTTATTTCTTTGCTTCATGCTCTGCATTCTCTTCCATTTGCAGCTTCTTTTTATGACAGAGAGAGAGAGAAAAGAGTTCGTTAAGAAACTATTTCCCGCGCGCTCTTGTCCAGTTCTATCGTGGGTGAAATTTCTCTTCTCCGTCATGAAACTCTGAGAACGGGGGACGAAATTGTTTGATTCGATGGTGGGGGTGTTTGTTGTCACCTCCTGTCAATACGAAATGACCCGGAAACGTCGATAAAAGTTTCCGTTTAAAAGAAAGACGAAGAATTGGACGCTGAGTAACAAGGCGTCAACACGCGCGTTCGAATTGTATTCGTTGGCTTTTTAGTCTTTTAAAAAGTCTTTCATGACATAGGATTTCGTCGTTTAGACATTTCCTTGCGTCGCTTTGTTTTTTCGTCTGATGTCATATTTCATTCGATGTTTAGCTTAGATACCTTCCATAATCCTTAAATTTCTTGATGCTGCTTCAAAAACCACATTCCTTCCGGCTGTTTAACCCTTCACGCCGCGACAGTTTGCATTCGGGAATTCGAGTTCCAAACTGCAAGAAGAAGAAAAAGGGGCCATTATTCTTCCGGCTTATCTTGGAGTCCGAGAAAATGAAATTTTGGTCTTGTTGCCTTAGGGAATGGGACTGAGAGAAGCAAGAACGAATGAATAGGGTCTAATGAAAGAAAAAAAAAAAAAAAACCCACTTGGTCGCAAATCGGGTAGGAAAGAACAAGGGAAAGAAGTGAAGAGGAGACAAGATGGACATTTGACAAGCGTGTCAAAAAAATGTTTTAAAATGCTGATGAATGATGTTGAGATGGTCATCGAAGTATATGCAAATAATTCATCGTTTCTGATATATTTTATGCAGTTTATTTGCGCTAAACAAGAGACAGCAAACTAATCTCATCCATTCAAACTGCCGTCATGAAAAGCCGACTGGAGTAGCCGAGATACGCTCCGTTTGTTTCAACGTGAGTCTAGAGAATTTGGCGCCAACTTCTCTATTCGCTTTACCCGACATGGGGCGCATCGGCCTAGTAATAGTAGCGAGAAGTTCCCGACGAGGCAATTCAATACCAACTCCTCTTCAACAATGGAATCCATCTGCTCTGCCGTCAGTGACGTTTCCGAAGTCGATCTGTTTGAAATCATTGTTTCCAGAAGGTGTGAGGGACAACATAGTACTACAAGAATGATGTCATTTGACGGCTTGAGATGAGAGTGCGTATTTCAGTATTATTTTTCTTAGAAGGATTTTATTATTAAACATTTTTTCCTCGTCTTCGATTTCACATTACTGTTAGATAATGATTAGGTGGCTTGAAGCGATGGGAACTCCTTCAATTACATGAAAATTATTCAGTAAAAGGTAATTTTTTTAAGCACTGACTGCAATGATACCAACTCGCCTTTGGTGAAGAAATTCGTACGACCGTAAATGCTGTATGTGAATTTCCATTTAGATTTTGAACGGAGGTAGCTATGTAGTTTCTAACTGTCAACGCTGGCTCTGTCCTAGACCGATGTGCCTTATAATTCCACTACAGTTCTTTAAACCCATGTGAACAGTCAGGAAAAAGGAAGTAGACTAAATTTCCCGGACTGTTTTGAAGGCAATTTGTTGCTGATGACAAGTGTTCTGTTTTATGTCGTGACTCCGTGTTCGAGGAACTATTGGTTACCGATACTCTGTTGCTTTGGTATATTGGCTGTTCGTGATCATTGGCTGATATGGCGGGCGTTGGGGATGCGTCTTTTCTATGAGACGTTTTGGTGTGGTCATCTTGACTCGCTGGTTTTGTTGCTCGTTTGAACTGTAATTGCAACCCATTCAAATCTGTTCTCTCTTTTAATTTAGGAATGCTTTCTGTATCTGTGTTTTGAATGTATGTGCATTGTGTGTATTATAAACACACATACACACACACACAATTATAGAGTTACATTTTACTACCTCTACATGTGCTTCCCGTAATTCCATCGAAGTGGCCCTAGACATATAGTACCACAAGCATCATCATCATCCTCTCTCTCTCTCTCTCTCTCTCTCTCTCTCTCTCCCTTGTAAAGGTCCCACAGCGGTTACGGATTCAAGATTTGTAAAATTGATATTTCCTGAAATATTTCGTGATCTGTCACAAAAACAATATAATTATATAAAGCTCGCCAATCATATTACTGATTCCTAAGAGTTTTATTCCATAAGAGTTTTAGACCTTCCCTCTAAATTTCTCTCTCCTGTGGCTAAAAAATCTTAGCATCTGAACAAGACCTCTATCTCTCTGCAAAGTCATTGAAATTCCACGCGCGCGCGCGAACGTGAGCATTAAATGAAACTCTTTTGGGCATTGTAGAAGGTCGTAAAGAGTGGATATTTTGTATTATTTTCCCCCCACCTCCGCCTCAACCCCCACCCTCCCCCAATCCCCGTTGGGGAGTACCATAAAAACCTAAACAAAAGACTGTAAATATCTTAAAGATAACGACCCCCGAAAACCCTTCGGGTTCACTATCTTGGAAAAATCGCCTGTGCCGTGCAGTTCACAGAACGAAATGAAAGCTTATGTAAATCCCAGCCGCAAATACGTAGCTAGCAATGAACTGGCAACCTCTGCTGAAGTGGTTCGATCGTATGGAGCACCTCTCTGGTTGGGTAAGTAGTCTCTGGCAGTTCTATGTAGGTCTCTGGTCCCTAAGCGCTCTACTCCACGAACACAGTTGCGGGCACACTACACGTTCGTGTCACTAGAGCCATAGATCTATTGAACCTGAAACGGGTAGTCGGGTACATTTCATAGCTTATGTCTTTCTTTGTGTTATTCAATTCCTTAACTGACACTAAATTCTCTAGGTATTCAAGCAGTAACTTGGGGCTGTTGACTCACTAGGCGTATTTTAGAATCCTTATACTCGAGCGCTAATGAATATTGGCGCCACTGAATTTTTGTCAGTTTTAATTTATGGTTGAAAGTTGTCTTTGTTCGATAGAACCAATAGTCAGGCTCAGTTTGTGTGCGTGGAGGGGGGGGGGGAGGAGTGTGGGGTGCTAGGGAGATGGGAGCCTGAGAAGGGGGATAAAAGGACTAGACATACAATTAATTAAGCATCTAAGTCTGTAGGATGTGTTCACTGAAGAGACGTTCGTCTAAATAAGACAAAAGCCCATTGTCTCAATACAGAGCTTGACGATTTGTATTTCCTGAAGAGGAACATTAATTGACGCTTACACGTCGATACAAGTCCTGTCTAGGCTGATACAGTACAATTCACGTCATAAAAAGCTGCCTGAACCCCTTTGGATACATTTTTAATTTTTAAAGATATCAGTAAATTGTTCGTAATTGGACTTATATAGTAGTCTGCCATCTCGTTGCTCTCAAGACTCACTCATATACTACTTTTATTCTAGAGACTTTGTCTTCATAAAATGGAATGGAATGTAAAGTTTAGGCGTAGGACCAAGCACTTAGACCTACGAGGCCATTCAGCGCTGGAAATGAGAGTGAGAGCGGGTAAGTTTGAAAGGCGCAACAGGAAGAAAACCTCGCAGCAAAATGGAAGATGTCGCCTTACCTTATTGACCAATTCCTGGCTGTAGATCGTCCCAGTTATGCTCTTGGGGGATGAAGGCTGTCACTAGAATAGAACAGATGGGGATGCTCCATTTATTGTCCCTTCTACCTTGGGAATGTGACGGGTGTTTGGAGAGAGAGAGAGTTGCCATGTTATGCTTGTTCCGTTTTGCTGCTCAAGTTTCGTTGTTATATGCCCTTTTTCCACCGAGTTTGAGCGGGTATTTTTAAGGTCCTTTGTGGGCAGATAAGCGATGTAAATCCTACAGGGAAATCTGCTTTGAATCCTGCAAGGAATTCTATACAGTGTCTTATCAATCACAGGAGAATAACATCAAGCCAAAACTCAAGAGACAAAATCACATGAAGGAAAAATAGGAAATTCCTTTTCACTAAGAAAGAGATAACAATAACTTACTGGTACTTAAACTGAACGTATTCAAATACGTCTTATTTCGTGTCTGAATATTCTGCATCCAGTTCATCTCTTGGCAAGGCCACCAAATGCACCATCATATAACTGCGAGAGGAGAATACTGTCCCGTTTTTAAGTGAGCGGGAAAATAATACACATTTTTCTCTGCTGGTAATATACGACCGTCACGTCTTGTTCACTTGTTTGTTTATTTCTCTGCTTCATGCTCTGCATTCTCTTCCATTTGCAGCTTCTTTTTTGACAGAGAGAGAGAGAAAAGAGTTCGTTAAGAAACCATTTCCCGCGCGCTCTTGTCCAGTTCTATCGTGGGTGAAATTTCTCTTCTCCGTCATGAAACTCCGAGAACGGGGAACGAAATTGTCTGATTCGATGTTGGGGGCGGGGGTGTTTGTTGTCACCTCCTGTCAATACGAAATGACCCGGAAACGTCGATAAAAGTTTCCGTTTAAAAGAAAGACGAAGAATTGGACGCGGAGTAACAAGGCGTCAACACGCGCGTTCGAATTGTATTCGATGGCTTTTTAGTCTTTCAAGAAGACTTTCATGACATAGGATTTCGTCGTTTAGACATTTCGTTGCGTCGCTTTGTTTTCTCGTCTGATGTCACATTTCATTCGTTGTTTAGCTTAGATACCTTCCATAATCCTTAAATTTCTTGATGCTGCTTCAAAAAACCACATTCCTTCCGGCTGTTTAACCCTTCACGCCGCGACAGTTTGCATTCGGGAATTCGAGTTCCAAACTGCAAGAAGAAGAAAAAGGGGCCATTATCCTCCGGCTTATCTTGGAGTCCGAGAAAATGAAATTTTGGTATTGTTGTCTTAGGGAATGGGACTGAGATAAGCATGAACGAATGAATAGGGTCTAATGAAAGAAAAAAAAAGTCCCACTCTGTCGCAAATCGGGTAGGAAAGAACAAGGGAAAGAAACAAGTGAAGAGGAGACAAGATGGACATTTGACAAGCGTGTCAAAAAAATGTTTTAAAATGCTGATGAATGATGTTGAGATGGTCATCGAAGTATATGCAAATAGTACATCGTTTCTGATATATTTCATGCAGTTTATTTGCGCTAAACAAAAGACAGCCGACCAATCTCATCCATGCAAACTGCCGTCATGAAAAACCGACTGGAGTAGCCGAGATACGCTCCGTTTGTTTCAACGTGAGTCTAGAGAATTTGGCGCCAACTTCTCTATTCGCTTTACCCGACATGGGGCGCATCGGCCTAGTAATAGTAGCGAGAAGTTCCCGACGAGGCAATTCAATACCGACTCCTCTTCAACAATGGAATCCATCTGCTCTGCCGTCAGTGACGTTTCCGAAGTCGATCTGTTTGAAATCATTGTTTCCAGAAGGTATGAGGGACAACATAGTACTACAAGAATGATGTCATTTGACGGCTTGAAATGAGAGTACGTATTTCAGTATTATTTTTCTTAGAAGGATTTTATTATTAAACATTTTTTCCTCGTTTTCGATGTCACATTACTGTTAGATAATGATTAGGTGGCTTGAAGCGATGGGAACTCCTTCAATTACATGAAAATTATTCAGTAAAAGGTAATTTTTTTAAGCACTGACTGCAAAGATACCAACTCGCCTTTGGTGAACAAATTCGTACGACCGTAAATGCTGTATGTGAATTTCCATTTAGATTTTGAACGGAGGTAGCTATGTAGTTTCTGAGTACTGTCAACGCTGGCTCCGTCCTAGACCGATGTGCCTTATAATTCCACGACAATTCTTAAGACCCATGTGAACAGAGTCAGGAAAAAGGATGTAGACTAAATTTCTCGGACCGTTTTGAAGGCAATTTGTTGCTGATGACAAGTGTTCTGTTTTATGTCGTGACTCCGTGTTCGAGGAACTATTGGTTACCGATACTCTGTTGCTTTGGTATATCGGCTGTTCGTGATCATTGGCTGATATGGCGGGCGTTGGGGATGCGTTTTTTCTATGAGGCGTTTTGGTGTGGTCATCTTGACTCGCTGGTTTTGTTGCTCGTTTGAACTGTAATTGCAACCCATTCAAATCTGTTCTCTCTTTTAATTTGAGAATGCTTTCTGTATCTGTGTTTTGAATGTATGTGCATTGTGTGTATTACAAACACACACATACACAAACTCACAATTATAGAGTTACATTTTACTACCTCTACATGTGCTTCCCGTAATTCCATCGAAGTGGCCCTAGACATATAGTACCACAAGCATCATCATCATCATCCTCTCTCTCTCTCTCTCTCTCTCTCTCTCTCTCTCTCTCTCTCTCTCTCTCTCTCTCAAGTAAGTAAGTGGTATGGCAATAAGCAGCTTGTCGAAGGATCAAGTTATTGGCAACCAGGGGATTTACGTATGCTCTCGGAGTGAGCTGTAAGCAGTAGTGGGAAGAAATGGAGAGCCAAGAAGTGATGAAGGAAGGAGAGAGAGAGAGAGAGAGAGAAAGTTACAGTTTGAATGCGGATATCGGGAACGGAGTCAATGAACGCAGTTTGGTGTGAAAAGTAATGAAGAGAAAGGAACCATTTAAAGATTGAGAGAGGAATCAGATTTAGACTAATATTCCAGGAGAGCGATCTTTTGTGTTCGTTCCTGGAAACCAGGAGTTTGGGACAGACTGGAAAGACAGGGACAGTTAAAGAAGAACTTACATACATACATACATACATACATACATACATACATACATGCATACATACACACACAGAAAGGGTTACTTCTGTGGCGTTGATCGCCAAGGGGAATATCCAATCCTACTTTGAGCGTATTCTGTGAAACTGATGGACTCCCCCTCCTTCAGGAAGAGGAACTAAGTCTTGTGGCTACCAATATCACAAACTGGTGATAAAATAAGAGTTATCCACATCCAGTGCTAAATTTAGTTAGCAGCGTTTTAGAAAGTGATATAGGCCTAATGAGAATCATGTTTGGCATGGGAAGTTAATGGTAGATCACCTTCCGCCAAATCTTGTATGATACAGCATACAAATATACATACACAAATGAAAAAAATACTAAGTATACAACTTCCTTCGGTGATCATTGGTTTATATACCTAGAAGTTGTTTTTTGCTAGTACGATAAACACCATTTGTTCTATTACTATTTTTGTTTATATTAAGGACGATAATATTGATAGCGCTTCGTCAGTTATTAACGTTTTATTGTCAATTTTGTTAATAATTCACCAACATTGCATATTGGGACAGATATGTCTTTGTTTATGGAGACTATCCAAATGCGAACTATAATAGAAAAAAAAGGACATCTAAAGATTTTTCTCTTTTTTACTTTTTATATTCAATATTTATATTTATTTTTATGGTCGAAACTTTCTCTTTATCGAAATATCTATATATCCTCTTCCTCCTAATTGGTTCATTAGAACCACTTTTCATTTGAGTTATTTCTCGAAACAAGATAAAACTGCGCCATTATTAAGTTTTATTGAGCAATAAAGGATTACAATTTTACCTCCGTGTAGGATGGGGTTGAAGGGAGAGAGAGTTCAATAATGGCTTTATATTTTTCGTTAAATATTTTTCTGTCCGTGAATCAATTTCATCAGACTTGTTACCTTTCTGTCAAAGAAAACCGTTGTGCCGCCTTTGTCTGTCTGTCCGTCCGCACTTATTCTTCTGCCCGCCCTCGGATCGTACAACCTACTGAGGCTAGAGGGCTGTAAATTGGTATGAGGATCATCTACCTTCCAATTATTAAACATACCAAATTGTAGCCCTCTAGCCTCAGTAGTTTTATTCTATTTAAGGTTAATGTTAGTCATAATCGTGCTTGTGGCAGCGATGTAGGACAGGCCACCACCGGACCGTGGTTGAAAGTATCATGGGCCGCGGCTCAAACGACATTACACCGAGGCCACCGAAAGATAGATCTATTTTCAGTGGTCTTGATTATGCCCTGTAGCGGCTATACGGAAAACTCAGTGCATCGCAAGCGGTACACTGTAGGCATTATTGAAGGTTCTTTGCGGCGTCCCTTAGACCCCTAGCTGCAGCCCCTTTCATTACTTTTACTGTACATCCGTTCATATTCTCCGTCGTCCATCTACTTTCCACCTCTCCCAGCAATCGTTTCAGTATTATTTTCATCGCTGATTGACCTCATAGGTCCCAGCGCTTGGCCTTTGGCCTAAATTTTATATTTCTGGTTCCAGTTCTCATATTCTTTGAGAATAAGGAACATCCTTCTTGAAGTCGGCGTCTTTGACAATCCCGTCGACTCCTCCTCCCCTCCTCCTCCACCTCCTCCTCCCCATCTCCTCCTCCTCCTCCCTCTTCTTCCCTCCTCCTCCTCCTCCTCCCTCCTCCTTCTCCTTTTTTTTGGGGGGAGGGGGGCGGGTCTTGGACCGGACCGATCAAAAGACCCGATATGATCCACCACGAGAAACAAGTGTCCAAATTCGTCCGGGCCAGGAGGGACAATTATTAAAACCTCGACTTTCTTGGCCAACACGCGTTTTTTTTTTTTTTTTTTTTTTTTTTTTTTTCCGAAAAGTTCCGAAGTCTCTGGGAAGTGCAGATTAAAATGCTCCTTAGGCTTCTTGCTAAATAGGCTTTTGGTTTCAAGAGTTTCCAAAGTTAAGGTCCCCGGAAGTAGGTTGTGGGCGGAGGAGGATTGGTGAGAAGAAGGAAATTGGAGACCGCTTTCTTTTGGGCATGACGTCACCGGAAGGATTAGGGCCAGAGTGGTTTTGGTTATTTTTTTAGATGTTTATGGGCAATATATATATATATATATATATATATATATATATATATATATATTTACTTACTTAGAGGACGTCATTGAAACTTTTAAATGGTCGCCCGACAGATATGCCTTTGACTTCAAAATGCTCGTGCATTTTCAAAACAAATGCTGATGTGTGCGTGTGAGAGAGAGAGAGAGAGAGAGAGAGAGCGAGAGAGAGAGAGAGATGCCTAGGCTGTAACCTCATAACTGCGAGCGGTGAAACCATAACTATGCCCAGTCATCCATCTGGAACTGTCTTCGACAGAAACTTCTTGACGATTATTAAGAAACCATTCCTCCTCCTCCTCCTCCTCCTCCACTTCTTCTTCCCATAAAGTTCATCCACGGGAGAAATTGATGACGAGATGTCTCGGAGCACTAATTCGTTCTTTGGCAAGTTATACGATCCCCAGTTCTCAAGAGGGGTTGCGTCATCTGTTTTCGACAGGCGTTCATAAAGGGCTTTCGCGGGGTTTTATATTGGCGATTTTTCGCGAATTACCTACCAGGACTCTTGACTTTCAGGGAGCTAAATAAATATTTTTGCATTCTAGGCGATGTAATAGAATCGCAATGAAATATAAGGTTGATGTCTATAGAATCTTATACTTTGATATTTTGCTGTGTAAGATTTGTTAATATTTCTGTATATTTTTTTCAGTATAGTTTTTATTTGTATTTTCAATTATTATTATGTCAAATGACTTTTGGAAAGATTCTTGAGAGAGAGAGGAGAGAATAATTTCAGTATATTTATAGTATAATGTGTTTATATATATATCTATCTATATATATATATATATATATATATATATATATATATATATATATTATCCACAATCACAGTCAATGTGCAAATGACAGCTATTCTTACATTATAACCACAAAGCAAAAAACCCATAAGATTTATTTGCGAATATATCTGGACGTATGCATACATCCGTTTCTAAACACAAGTCTGAGAAACGGAAAATAGGATGGCTTTAAAGTGACCTTTTTGGATTTAGGGATTTGCAAATACGTGGATCTCATTTCCTCCTGAGAAGGCACACTCTCTCTCTCTCTCTCTCTCTCTCTCTCTCTCTCTCTCTCTCTCTCTTGTGACACCAGCTTAGCTTATTGCGAAAATAATTTTCCATTCTCTGATGTGAAAAATGGTTTTATATTCTCTCTCTCCTCTCTCTCTCTCTCTCTCTCTCTCTCTCTCTCTCTCTCTCTCTCTGCTGGCTCATTAGCTATTCTAGACGTCTCTCGTCACAAACAGTTACGCCATCGGTGAGGAAGAACTCCTCATAGTGAGGAGAGAGACTTCTCACTTTATTGGCGAGATGGGGAGTATCTGGGGATATCCAATCAGACGTTATTTCGTGTCTCGTCTTTTCGTCGAGAGAAGAGAGAGAGAGATATTTCATCATTATTTCTTAGTTTCTCGTGTTCGTGTACTAATAACAAAACTCATTATGCAACAGTTTATCACCGTTGTTGATGGAGATGATGATGTTAACAGAGAGAGAGAGAGAGAGAGAGAGAGTGGGGCATCTGAGGCAAGGGGAATGAAGAAAGTCTTGTGGACTGAAACTGGAAATAACAAGGACTATAAAACTAAATATCCATCTGGTTTCTCCTGTCGTTCTGGAGCGATATAATTTCGGCTAATCACCCCCGAATGACCCCTTGGTCATTAATTACCCCGGAATGAAGAATAACAAGAAAGTAATTATTTGAAATATGCGATTTCAAAGAAGATATGAGTGTTGGCGGGAAAGGATATGGGTGCGGAAAGTAGTTTGAAGATTTAGGAAAAGATGTTATGGTTATGTGCCACTGGTTAATACATTTCAGTTCTAAATGTATTTCCTTGTTTTTTGTTGAGATAAAAACATTTCTCTCGAGCTATTTTCTTGGATTAGTGTCATATATTCGAGATGGAAGTATATTCATGTCAATTATGCCACGGATTAATACATTTCAATTCTAAATATATTTCATTGTTTTTTTGAGATAAAGATATTCCTCTCCAGTTATTTCCTTGGATTCGAGTCATATTGATAATTACATTTCAATTCTGAATGTATTTCCTTGTTTTTTGTTGAGATACAAACATTTCTCTTGAATTATTCCCTGGGATTAGTGTCATATATTCGAGATGGAAATATATTCATGTTAATTATGCCACTGATTAACACATATCAGTTCTAAATGTATTTTCTTGTCTTTTGTTGAGATAAAAATATTCCTCTCCAGTTATTTCGTTGGATTAGAGTCATATATTCGAGATGGAAATACATTCAAAGAAATATTAGAGAGCAAGCCAGATACTTTTTAAGATATTCTACGACATAATGAATTTACAGTTTGGTAGTTATTGATACAAAATTCTAAATATACTATATTTAATCGTTTTTTCCTTAAGATACATTTTCTTTTCCATTCTCCCCAGTCATTTTTTTCCCAAGAAAAAGTAGACAGCTAGCCAGGCAATTTTGAAGATATTCCACCACATACTGAACAGACCATACAGCAAACTCGAGTTATGTTATTTACTAACGCGAAGATAACTGCCTGGACCTTTTCTCTAGGGAGAACCCTACGCCATAGTTCTCCTGGATCTTGCAGAGATAAACCAAGAATGATGGGGGTCTTCTTTAACGTCGGCATCCTCGGCCTGGAATTGATTCATAAAATATCGAGATATGTCTTCTTGGACGCCTGGATTGCAGACGAGGGAGAGATATTCCATTTGGCAGAAGGAAGAGAATTTGGCGTCGCAAAGCTCTGGGTCGTTTAAAGTCAAACAGGGGGATGTTTGCATGCAATATTTACGCTTCATATCCTCTAAGCTTCCGTAAGAGGGGCAGTGCCGTCAGTGCACCTTAAGCGGTGCACTGTAGGCAATATTGGAGGTCCTTTCCAGCGGCCCTTCTCGGGCCCCTAGCTGTGACCGCTTTCATTCCTTTTACTGTACCTCCGTTCATATTCTCTTCTATCTTTCCAACTGGGAGGTTTCCTTTTGGTACACTTTTAAAAACATTTTTACTCTTTCATTCCCTTCCAGCGCTGAATGACCTCATACGTCGCAGGGTGTGACCTTTGGTCTCAATTTTATATTCCATTTCATTCCATATCCTTTATGCATCTGAAGTAGGTTGATTTGTAGGTATTTTAGTTATCAGTTGATATATTGACGACATTCGCCTGTTGCCAACCGCTCCAGAAATGATAGGAATAATTGCGTTGCTGGATTATCATGGCGAATATTCATGCAATCGGAGATTTTCGTTATGTGCGCCCTGAGGCATTCATATAATAGCGGATTATTAACGTCCGTTGCGGACTGTGATATAATATTTTATATATATATATATATATAATATATTATATATTATATATTGATATATATAAACAGATTATATTTCCGGACAAAGATATATTTTTCCGAGGAGAGAGAGAGAGAGAGAGAGAGAGAGAGAGAGAGAGAGAGATAGAATATTCATATGATTGATGCTTTCTGTTCCTGTAGGGCATCAATAGGGAGTATGGAATATTCTTGAAATTGAAGTTTTTCTCACTGTGAAGACATTGCCACGTTATGTCTTCATATATTTTCTCTCATCCACGTTACTTCATTTCACTTTCAGCGCTGAATGGCCTCACAGATCCCAGCGCTAGGCCTCTGGCCTAAGTTTTGTATTCCAATTCATATATTTTCAGATTCACCCTGATTCTATTTTGTTTTTCGGTGCGCTTAGAATCAAATTGCGGGTAAGGTTCTTCTTCTTCTATGTGAAATTATAATATGCGTTTGATACTTGGCATTAACATTTATTCATTTATTTCTTCTTTTTTGAGAACTGAGATCTATTCTTTGTGTGTTTCTCTTTACCTCGTCTTCCTAAGGGAAGCTAGAATAAAAATAATAATAATAATAGACCAGACGTGTCGTTGATTGACAAAATTAAGAAGTATCACTCATTGATGTCGCAGTACCATGGGACACCAAAGTTGAAGAGAAAGAGAGGGAAAAAATGGATAAGTATGAAGACCTGAAAATAGAAATAAGAAGGATATGGGATATGCCAGTGAAAATTGTACCCATAATCATAGGAACACTAGGCACGATCCCAAGATCCCTGAAAAGGAATCTGGAAAGACTGGAGGCTGAAGTAGCTCCAGGAATCCAGGACTCATGCAGAAGAGTGTGATCCTGGAAAAATCGCACATAGTAAGACAAGTGATGGGCTCCTATGGAGGCAGGATGCAACCCGGAACCCACACAATAAATACCACCCAGTGGATTGGAGGACTGTGATAGACCAAATAATAATACTAATAATAATAATAAGCAAAGACCAAGGAAATTCTCTCGGTTCAGAGTTCGAACACTGAGTTCAGACCTCACAAAATCTATTTGATTAGAATGGGTATTCGCCAATAAATTCTCCTTTTGTGACAGCCTGGAAGTAAGGTACCCAAAAATTCACTGTAAAATGTTTACTATGGTTTTTTTTGTTTTTTTTTTTCTTAAAAACAACATTGATTACGAACCGAAACGTTACATTTTTGTAAACATGCCTTTGTAGTTTTTTTTTTTTTTTTTTTTTTTTTTTTTTTTTTTTTTTTTTTTTTGCTAAAACTTGTCTTTAATGTATACTAATAACATTCTTGTTTTCGAAAACATGCGTTTTCATTGATCTCGATGAGTGGCCTTCATCCGATATTCAATTTCCCGACGATAATTTAATCTGATATTTTTGCGTGGACAGTGAATGATAAATTATCATCATAAAGCGAATATTGGAAAATAATATCTCACCCTTTCCATTTGATTCACTTTTGAATTTAGGGAGTTTTTTTTTTTTTTTTTTTTTTTTCCAAATGACCGTTGGCGACTATGAGGAAGGTTTTTATTCGCTTAAGTATTTGGGGCGAAAAATCAAAATTGGATACGTATGAGAACAGCCATATGATTTAAAAGGGATATTAGCTTTAATATAAAGCCGAGGTTGTGTAATGATAAAAGACTTTTTCTTAATGATAATGTTCCTTTTCAACTCTTGTTTTGTCATATCAAAGACTGAAGGGAGGGTGATTTTTATTTACATATTTTAATTTATTCATTGACGTTCGTATGATCATTTTTTTTGGTTTTGCAAATCATTTGCATATTGGATTTTTAGTTGAATTTTGCATTTCTTTAAAAGCTTCATTGCTCAAGTTCAAGCAATTTATTATGTAGATATATAGGTTTTCTCTAAGGCTGTTTGACTAGAAGTATACTGTCTTGACCACGTATATTTAGTAGTACATATGTGTATATTTAATAGCATATATGTGTGCATTTAGTAATACAGATGTGTATATTTAGTAGCACATATGTTTATATTTAGTAGTATATATGTGTACATTTAGTAGGACATATGTGTATATTCAGTAGTATATATGTGTATATTTAGAAGCACATATGTTTATATTTAGTAGTATATGTGTCATTTTAGTAGTAAGTACATATGGTTTATATTTATTTAGTATATGTTTGTGTTATTTATTAGCATATTTGTGTGTATTTGGTAGTTTATGTGTACATTTAGTACTATATGTGTATATTTAGTAGTATATATATGTGTACATTTAGTAGGACATATGTGTATATTTAGTAGTATAAATGTAGATGAGGCCTTATGCATGCAAATATTGAAATTTCCTCTGGCAATGCAAGTCAGCAACGTTGCAGACGTTGTTGGCTGAAGAAACCAAGTAGTCTTTTGGCTGTGATCAAAAAAATTCTTCGTATATAAGAAAAAACCTTTTCCGACTAACGCGTCGACTCGTAATGGTGCACTGTAGGCATTACTTTTACTTTACCTCCATTCCCAATTCCTTTCTTCCATCTTGCTGTCCAACCACCTTAACCCCATCTTTTCGCTTCAATCGCTGCTGATTGGCTGAAAGTGCCCAAGTGCCCTGGCTTTATACCCAGATTTTCATAAATCGGTACTATACAAGGCACAGGTTTCTACTTATTATTCATTTACATACCCACATGAATGAGTGTGTGTGTATGTGTGTACGTACATACTCACACACTTTGTGAACGTCTAGATGGCCTGTTATGAATGTAATGCGAATTCTTGTCAGCGTAGCGACCTCGGAATTAGATTCATTTTTCTCGAGGAGTTGCAAATAGCATTTACAGAAAAAAGGGGAACATTCTTTTTTTGCCCATTGTCAGTTTCCCGTAGTTTTTTTTTAGTTTTTTCAAAATTTTTTGGGCCGAGGATTTTTTTTTACCAACAATATTTTTTGCCCTTTTTTTGCCAACGAATTGTTTTTGCATTTTTTTGCCTGCGATATTTTTTTCACCCTTTCTTTGCCAACGATATATTTTTTTGCTAAAGATATTTTTTTTCCAACTATATTTTTTGCCTTTTGTGCCAACGATATTTTTTTTTTGCCAACGATATTTTTTGCCTTGTTTTGTCAACGATATTTTTTTGCCAACGATATTTTTGTTCAACGATATTTTCTTTTGCTAACGATATTTTTTGCCTTTTTTTGGTCAACGATATTATTTTGCCAACGATATTTTTTGTCAACGATATTTTTTTGTCAACGATATTTTATGTCAACGATATTTTTTGTCAACGATATTTTTTTTGTCAACGATATTTTTTGCCAACGATATTTTTTTGCCAACAATATTTTTTGTCAACGATATTTATTGCCAACAATATTTTTTTTGCCAACGATATTTTTTGTCAACGATATTTTTTTGTCAACGATATTTTTTTTTGCCAACGATATTTTTTTTGTCAACGATATTTTTTTGTCAACGATATTTTTTTGCCAACGATATTTTTTTTTTGCCAACGATATCTTTTTGTCAACGATATTTTTTTGCCAACGATATTTTTTTTGCCAACAATATCTTTTTGTCAACGATATTTTTTTGTCAACGATATTTTTTTGTCAATGATATTTTTTTGCCAAAGATATTTTTTTGCCAATGATATTTTTTTGTCAACGATATTTTTTTGCCAACGATATTTTTTTACCAACAATATTTTTTTTCAACGATATTTTTTTTGCCAACGATATTTTTTTTTGCCAACGATATTTTTCTCCCAATGATATTTTTTATGTTAACGATATTTTTTTGCCAACGATATTTTTTTGCCAACAATATTTTTTTGCCATCGATATTTTTTGTCAATGATATTTTTTTGTCAACGATATTTTTTTGTCAATGATATTTTTTTGTCAACGATATTTTTTTGCCAACGATATTTTTTTGCCAACGATATTTTTTCGCCAACGATATTTTTTTGTCAACGATATTTTTTTGCCAACGATATTTTTTTGCCAACGATATCTTTTTGTCAACGATATTTTTTTCAACGATATTTTTTTGCCAACGATATTTTTTCCCAATGATATTTTTTATGTTAACGATATTTTTTTGCCAACGATATTTTTTTTGCCAATGATATTTTTTGTCAACGATATTTTTTTGTTAATGATATTTTTTTGTCAACGATATTTTTTTGTTAACGATATTTTTTTTGCCAACAATATTTTTTTGCTAACGATATTTTTTTGCTAACGATATATTTTTGCCAAATATATTATTTTCCCAACGATATTTTCTGTCAACGATATTTTTTTGTCAACGATATTGTTTTGCCAACGATATTTTTTTTGTCAAAGATATTTTTTTGCCAATGATATGTTTTTGCCAATGATATTTTTTTGTCAACGATATTTTTTTGCCAACGATATTTTTTGTCACCGATATTTTTTTGCTAATATTTTTTTGCCAACAATATTTTTTTGTCAACGAAATTTTTTTGCCAACGATATTTTTTGTCACCGATATTTTTTTGCTAACGATATTTTTTTGCCGGCGATATTTTTTTGTCAATGATACTTTTTTCGCGAACTTTATTTTTGCCAACGATATTTTTTTTGCCAACGATATTTCATTTTCGACAATGATATTTTTTTCCCAATCATATTTTATTGGCCTTTTTTTGACAACGTTATTTTCTTTTTGCCAATGATATTTTTTGCCTTATTTTGCCAACGATATTTTCTGTCTGTTTTGTCAATGATATTCTTTTGCCACGATATTTTTTTTGTCAATGATATATTTTTGCCCTTTTTTTGCCAACGATATTATCTTTTTGACTACGGTATTTTTTTTTGGCTTTTTTTGTGCCCATGATATATATATATATATATATATATATATATATATATATATATAGATATATATATATATATATATATATATTATACATATTGCTTTTTTTGCCCACGATATTTCCGGCCCCCCTTCTTTGTCAACGATACTTTTTGCCTATTTTGCCCACTATATATATATATATATATATATATATATATATAAATATATTTATAACATATATGTTTTTTTGCCTTTTTTTGCCAACGACATTTAATTTTTTTTTTTTTTTTTTTTTTTTTTTTTTGCCAACGATATGTTTTGCCAAACCATGTTTTTTTCGCAATCACAGTCTTTTAAAAATATCCCAAAGTTTCGTAAATCGTGAACTGAAACCATCATAAATGATCAATTATCAACCCGCAGTAACGCCTAACCAATCAGATGCAATTTTACATCAGTCTTCGTCTCTCAACCAATCAAGAAACAGCTAATTGCCATCGCCTCGTCTTAACCAATCAGAGCCCCTGAAATATAGATAATGCTTCTTAACTAACAATTGAATTGTAGTGTCATATGTTTCATGTTTACTGGTCAAAAGCTTCGAAATCTAGTCGTGTGTTTATGAAGTAAGAAAAACCTTTGTGGGATGTCCATTATAAAATATTGTTTAGTAAGTGAGAGCTATAGATTTCATGTTATTATTATTATTATTATTATTAGTATTGAATTATTATTATTATTATTGTACACTCATATATTATTATATATAATAACAGATATATATATATATATATATATATATATATATATATAATATAATATATATATATATATGTATATAAATAAAGGACCGAAAGTACTTTTGCTATCTCCAGCTTTTTCATTTTTTCCTTCGTGGCGAAAAACCTTTATTTATAAATAGCATCACGTGTTATATACTTCGTGATCAAGTTATTCATATATATATAGTATATATATATATATATATTTATATATATATATATATACATATATACATATAGATGTGTGCGAGTGTGTTTGTGTATAGATAATAATAATAATAATTAATAATAATAATAATAATAATAATAATAATAATATAATCAGTGTGTGTGTGGAGCAATAGTTTAGTTCAAAGCATAATTGCTTGTTTATTCCCTTCCTCACTCGCACAAAAAAATTTGGCTAAGAAGCCCAGCATTGAAAAAAAAAAAAAAAAAATTACGAATCTGCCGAAATTCGCTGCGGGTTACCTGGAGAACGCGACCATCCTCGAAAATCCTGCATCCTTCAGAATCCTTCATCCTTTAGAATCCTTCATCCTTCACTGCCCAGACTCGGAGGATAACGAAGCGTATTTGTTTCATCAGCGGATTTTTGTATAAAAAATAAAATCCCAAATCCTCAGCGATTGCGGATTCTTCTCGCCCGTGCAGACGCGTCAAAATAAATCCCCCGTTTCTTTTGTCCTGATTCGCGCAGGATATTGGAGTCTGGAGGAGATAAGGATAAGAGATCCTAAGTAGGAGCGAAGGAAGGCGTAAGAAAGGGCCTTGCGTGCCTTTGTATGTTCTTGTGGGCGTGGCCTCAATTCTTTATTAGTGCGTCCGCGATGCAGTGGAAAAATTTCATAATTATGGCAACTCTTGCATGTATGTCGGTAAAGAATTCCATACACGTTAAATCGTGACATACACGTCGGTAACTCTTGCATGTGTGGTAAAATAATCCCATACACGTTAAATACTGGCATACACTTAGGCAACACATACCATACACGTTGGCAACTCTTGCATGTGTGGTAAAATAATCCCATACACGTTAAATACTGGCATACACTTCGGCAACACATACCATACACGTTGGCAAATCGTGGCATACACGTCGGCAACAAATCGCATAAACATTGATTCGCATTTTATAAATGAATGTAAATATCAATTTCAGATCTGACGCATAAGGTTATGGATTTCATAAACATTTATAATTCCTGTATATTTCAAGTTGTTATTATGTCGCTACATTTAACTATTGGTATCCAACGGATTTCACTTTCTTCGTCTGGGCGTTCGTAGGCATTCCCCACGCCCTATTTTTCAGTCATGGTTTTACAGGGACTTTGTAAGAGCTTTAATTTAATTTTATTTTATATAGATATGTCATTACAGTATGAGGCTTGTTTGGGGTTACTACTCCAACATACTGACCAGTTTGACCATGAAAATTAACCTTGAAGCTGAGATCAATAGAAAATGCTGTGCGAGTTATCGAACTTGGTAGCTTACACATTCTCTCTCTCTCTCTCTCTCTCTCTTCTCTCCTCTCTCTCTCTCTCTGTCCTATTAAATATTAAAACTCGGGTACGACGTAACCCGCAATGATATGCAGACGAGTAATTAGTGGAGAACTTTGGTCGAAATGACCAAAGTCTTCCTTTCCCCAGGGAGGGGTGGGGGGTGGGGGGGGGGGGGGGGGGGGGGGTGGTGCGAATGCAAATGGCTTTTCAAGGATTTTCCGTTGAAAACATCTCAAAAGTGACGTGAGAGGTGCCTGTGAAAGGGCGGACCTTTTTTTTATATTTTAATTTATCAACTTTTTTTACTTTATTTGTTTTTGCTGAATATTGGCTGAAAATGCTTCCGTTTATGCAGCGCTATGGAAATGTAGGCATTCTCTCTCTCTCTCTCTCTCTCTTCTCTCTCTCTCTCCAACTTAGCTTAGTGCAAAATAATTTTTCGTTTTCCCTGTGAATTCAGTTACTTTATATATACATGGCAATCTCTCTCTCTCTCTCTCTCTCCATCTCTCTCCTCTCTCTCTCTCTCTCTCTTCTCTCACAAGGTAAACATCTTATTCTAATGACTTGTTCGACTCTTGCAAAACTAAATTTTGAGAACTTACCTTATCACGACGTGATTCTGGAAAAATGTCAACAAACATCAGCTGATATTCAGAAATATTAAAAAAAAAATATATTCTGTGTTCTTTCTTGGAACGCCAGAGATAATGAGCGTCCCTGAACTCCAAGCCTACTTCCGTTCTAGGCAAAGTTCGGGGATATGTTTTTATTTCTCTTTCAAGAAATTGGCAAGAAAGCTGAGTTATTGTTCCAGGTTAATGTTTATCTTAAGGAAAACTCTTATTTTCGAAACTTATTTTAAGTAATCAAGTAATTTGAGTTTTTTTTTTTTTTTGCTGGATTGTTTCCTTAATTCGCCTCTGAGATTTGTGAGATATATATATATATATATATATATATATATATATATATATATATATATATATATATATATATATATATATATATGTATACACCTTCACTCGTTTCCAAAGATTGCTTTGCAGATGGAGCTGTATTAAAAAAATAAGTTTATTTACGAAATGGTTGTTTTCAGGAAAAAAAGTATATATATATATATATATATAATGTATATACGCATATATCAAGTATAAAAGGCCTAATAAAACACTAGTTTAATGCTAAAGACCAATTTGATAAGAGTGGAAGTTGGTCCACCGAAAATATAGTCCTTAGGTTTAAACCAGTGTTTTTAATGGGCCTTTTATACTTGAGACGTTATCCTCTTTTAACTGTAGAATTTATTTACATACAGACACCACACACACAAACACACAAATATATATATATATATATATGTATATAATTTTATAAAAATTGGGTACATATAAGCGTTCCTCATTACTCTAATAATGCCATGGCGGACGAGTGTCTCTTGTCTCGCCCCCAAATCTCGGCGAGAGATATTTTAAGACACCTTCAACTCCCAAGAGAGCAAAACGAAATATCTGTCTCGCTTTTGGATTACTTTATTCTTTTTCATATTTTATTTTTAGTATTATTCCTTTTTTCTCTCCTTCATTTGTGAAAGTGCTCTCCTTTCGTATTGCCATTTTGGAAGGAAGTGGACTCTTTCCCGATTTGCGTGGGAAATATTGGTCCTTTTTGTGTGGATGCTGATGTTTTCGTAATCTCTCTCTCTCTCTCTCTCTCTGTTTTTTTGTATGTCAGAAAACCACGAGGATGAATATTTGTTCTCTCTCTCTCTCTTCTTCTCTCCCGACTCGTCTCTCTCTCTCTCTCTCCCCGTCATCCCTCTCTCTCTATGAAAGGTCAGAAAACTGGATCAGAATAATCCTTATTATATCTGGTCGATTTCGTCTTGCCGTTCTGTTCATGCACTGTAGGTGTTTTAGAAAAAAAGTGGTCAAAAATAATCTATTTTGACGACCTTCAGGGAAAAAGCAAGTCCCTCCAGATCATGTGATTTCTAAGGACTTTTGAATTAGTTTAATTTTAAAATGTAAGATAATAAAGATTTTAAACTGTATTTCGACCATGTTGACAAATCAAAGTGACGTAAACTCTACATTTCAGTAACTCGAGACCTGATACGACCAGAGGTTTAATTCTCACATATTTAATGTATAATATATTTTTTTTCATTTTGGTTTACATTTCCCCCAAAGCTGGGTTAGGGGCATCCGCTTAATTCGGCTTATCTCCCGTGTTTTTCATTGCACTGATGTTGCTGTTCATTGTACCGACTATGTTGCATTATAACCGGTGTTTTCCAGAGTGTTGCCCACTAATAGAGATTTGTATTTTCAGAACTTTGATCGTGACAATTGGTGAATTTTGGCGTTACGAATATTATTCAGTAAAACTTTTTCATTGGCGTTTATTTAAACGTTAGCTTTGCGTTCGGGTGGGATGGAACAAAGCCAGTCGCCAGGCTTGTTGGGGACGCTTATTTCGAACGTTAGCTATGTGTTCAAGCGTTTGCGAACGATAACGGGAAACCGTTCGCTCAGATTAGCTCTCATGAACAGACCCTAAACAATGGATTCAACTGACAATTAAAATTTTCCTAAAATATTGTTATGCAATTCATATTTCTCACATGACAACATAATTCCCGCATATCCGCGTGAATCCAGACAGCTGTTAAGCTCTACAGCTGCATAAAAAACCGCTGTAAAGTCAGCTGTTTTTGAGGTGATATGTGGGGGAGATCAGAAATCGAGCACTAGACCAAACGAAAGAGAGAGAGAGAGAATGAAGATTCCAGAACAGAGACACGACAAACTCTGACAAAAGTTTTGCCATTAATGGATAGACGATTTCGCCTAACAAAAAAACAAAAAAGATGCTTTTCGTATGAGGAATTCTCTCTCTCTCTCTCTCTCTCCTCTCTCTCTCTCTCTCTCTCTCTCTCGTTCGTCGGTTTTGATAAAGGGAATGTGTTTAATGGAGCTAAGTCGACAATAAATCTTTTATGGTCATACTTTCTCTCTCTCTCTCTCTCTCTCTCTCTCTCTCTCTCTCTCTCTCTGTCGTTTAATCGTGCAAAGTTGACAATAAATCTCGAGCGTTAATACCTCCGAGTTGGACAGCTCTCTCTCTCTCTCTCTCTCTCTCTCTCTCTCTGGTTGGCGACCAGTTTGGCAGGTGGCTGAGCAAGATGGAGTTCCTCACTTCTCCTCCTGTAGGTTATGTGACGCACCCAACGCCAACACCCTGGAACACTATTGCCTGGAATGTCCACTTGTTAGTGACATATTACCCCAAAGACTCACAGTAGTTGATATATGTAAAAAATTATTGACAGATAATAATTTGCTCGATGAGATTCTCATGCGCCATCCTCACTTTGGTGGATACTCAATAATCAGCTGTTTTGTAATACTAATTAAAGATAGGTACAACCTACCTACGAAATCAAACTAAATTTAATTTGTATTCCATATGAATTCATTTGTATAACCTTTAATATATAGAAATGAGCAATATTATTTTTAATATGTACTAAATATCTTTCTATACTTTATTTTGTATTCCTTTGTATACCATCATTATGTGCTGTAGATGTAAATAATTCTGTTTTAATATGTACTTAAATGTCTGTATATACTTTATTTTTTTTATTCTTTAGGCATAACTTGATTACAATGTAGATGTAAACAATATTACTGTATTACCATGTACTCAAATGTCTGACGCCAGTGGGTGCAATAAATTGATTAAAAAAAAAAAAATCTCTCTCTCTCTCCTTCTGAAGTCAAGGAATTTGCTTTTGATTATATCCCATTCACCACACGATATATCTGTAAAGAAAATCATGCATTTAAGTTGTTCGTTTAATGCGCATGATTTGCTAATATTCAGTTACAAAATATTTACAGATTTTACTCTGTAATAACCAATGACTACATTCGTTTATAATCCAGAAATAACATCAAGCCAATAAAATGGTTAACTCTTTTCAGTTTTAGTTTTCTATAAAAGAAACCTATTATGCCGGCTTTGTCTGTCTGTCTGTCTGTCCGCCCTCAGATCTAGAAGACGGCTGAGGCTAGAGGGCTGCAAATTGGTATGTTGATCATCCACCCTCCAATCATCAAACGTATCAAATTGCAGCCTTCTAACTCAAGTAGTTTTTATTTTGATTTAAGTTTAAAGTTAGCCATGGTCTTGCGTCTGGCATACACACATATAAATATATGTATACATAAGTATATATATGTATATATATATTACATAGATATATATTAATATAGTACAAGTTCCCGTTCCAATGATGCATATCGACCATTATTTCAAATCCTTCGCCATTTCACACCAAATTTGAAGTGACGAGAGAGAGAGAGATTCCCCTTAGGGGATGATCCGTCAGTTCCAATAAAGGCGTCTCTTTGTGTGTGTGTGTGTATGTGTTCATCTGCTCGTTCCAGGCGTGGAATGTTCAAAGGCTTTCGAAACCTATACTACCTTTAAATTGGTGCGGAAATTATTATTTAATTTGACATTCATAGCCGGAAGTTACAATGATTCAGTTGGTGCGGAAATTAATATTGATTATTACATTTATAGCCGGAAGTTAAGATTAATCTTTTAGCTTATTATTTTATATTTGTGATGTATATTTCAGTAACGCCATAAATAAGCCTAGCGTCATTAGACGCATATGATTTTTGTTTTGTTTTGTGGCATAATTTAAATCGTCTAAATTTGTCTGCAGGGCAAAAATAACATAAGTGAAAATTTTGGCTTAACTGTTAATATTGTCTATATGTGATTTATTTCAGTGAAGGCATCAATAGGCCTAGTGGCAACTTAACTTGAACGAATCAATTAAAGTCTTTTTTTTATTTAGACATTATAACTTTGCATCGTCTTAATGTTACAATACAAAAAGAAAGAAAAAGAAAAAAATTGGTTTAATTTTTAGCTTAACTTTTGATATTTCCTTTGTGTGATTTCATTCAATAGTAGCATCAATAGGTCTAGTTTCATTAGTCTCATGTCATCTTGAACGAAAATTAGTCTCATGTCATCTTGAACGAAAATTAGTCTCATATCATCTTGAACGAAAATTAGTCTCATATCATCTTGAACGAAAATTAGTCTCATATCATCTTGAACGAAAATTAGTCTCATGTCATCTTGAACGTAACCAGTAGAGCTTTTTTTTTTTTTTTAACGTAACCTTGTGTCATCTAGAGCCTTTTTTTTTAACGTAACTTTGCGTCATCTAAAGCCTTTTTTTAACGTAACCTTGTGTCATCTAAAGCCTTTTTTAACGTAATCTTGTGTCATTAAAGCCGTTTTTTTTAAGTAACCTTGTGTCATCCAAAGCCTTTTTTTAAAACGTAACCTTGTGTCATCTAAAGCCTTTTTTTAAAACGTAACCTTGTGTCATCTAAAGCCCTTATTTAACGTAACTTTGCGTCATCTAAAGCCTTTTTTTAAACGTAACCTTGCGTCGTCTAAAGCCTTTTTTTAAACGTAACCTTTTGTCGTCTAAAGCCCTTTTTTAAAGGTAACCTTGTGTCATCTAAAGCCTTTTTTTTTAAGTAACCTTGCTCTCATTTAAAGCCTTTTTTTAAACGTAACCTTGCGTCGTCTAAAGCCTTTTTTTAACGTAACCTTGTGTCGTCTAAAGCCTTTTATTTAAACGTAGCCTTGTGTCATCTAAAGACTTTTATTTAAACGTAACCTTGTGTCATCTAAAGCCTTTTATTTAAACGTAACTTTGTGTCATCTAAAGCCTTTTATTTACACGTAACCTTGTGCCATCTAAAGCCTTTTATTTAAACGTAACATTGTGTCATCTAAAGCCTTTTATTTAAACGTAACCTTGTGTCATCTAAAGCCTTTTATTTAAACGTAACCTTGTGTCATCTAAAGCCTTTTTTTAAACGCAACCTTGTGTCATCTAAAGCCTTTTTTAAAACGTAACCTTGTGTCGTCTAAGCCTTTTTTAAACGTAACTTTGTGTCATCTAAAGCCTTTTATTTAAACATAACCTTGTCTCATCTAAAGCCTTTTATTTAAACGTAACCTTGTGTCATCTAAAGCCTTTTTTTAAACGTAACCTTGTGTCATCTAAGCCTTTTTTTAAACAGCGTGTAACCTTGTGTCGTCTAAAGCCTTTTTTTTAAAAGTAACTTTATGTCATCTAAAGCCTTTTTTTAAACGTAACCTTGCGTCATCTAAGCCTTTTTTTAACGAAACCCTGTGTCATATAAAGCCTTTTTTTAATGTAACCTTGCGTCATCTACCGCCTAAAAGTAAACCTTGCGTCATCTAAAGCCCTTTTTAAACGTAACCTTGGGTCATCTAAAGCTCCTTTTATTTTAAAACGTAACCTTGCGTCATCCTAAAGCTTTTTTTAAACGTAACCTTGTGTCATCTAAGCCTTTTATTTAAATAAACCTTGTGTCAATCCTAAGCCTTTTTTTTTTAAACGTAACCTTGTGTCATCTAAAGCCTAAACGTAATCTTGTGTCATAAGCCTTTTATTTAAACGTAAAGTGTTCCTTTTTTTTTCTAAAGCTTTTATTTAAACGTAACTTGCCGTATCTGTCTTTTATTTAAAACGTAACCTTGTGTCATCTAAATTTCCTTTTCATTTAAACGTAACCCTTTGTGTCCTTCTAAAGCCTTTTTTTAGAAGTAACCTTTGGCTCATCTAAAGCCGTTTTTTTACGTACCGTGTGTCATCTAAAGCCTTTTTTTAAAAGTTACCTTGCGTCATCTAAAGCCTTTTATTTAAACGTAACCTTGTGTCATCTAAAGCCTTTTTTTTAAACGTAACATTGTGTCTTCTAAAGCCTTTTATTTAAACGTAACCTTGTGTCATCTAAAGCCTTTTTTTAAAAGTTACCTTGCGTCGTCTAAAGTCTTTTATTTAAACGTACCCTTGTGTCATCTAAAGCCTTTTATTTAAACGTAACCTTGTGTCATCTAAAATCTTTTATTTAAACCAAACCTTGTGTCATCTAATGCCTTTTTTTAAACGTAACCTTGTCATATCTAGTGCCTTTTTTTAAACGTAACCTTGCGTCATCTAAAGCCTTTTATTTAAACGTAACCTTGCACCATCTAAAGCCTTTTATTTAAACGTAACCTTGTGTCATCTAAAGCCTTTTTTAAACATAACCTTGTATCATCTAAAGCCTTTTTTTTAATGTAACCTTGCTTCGCCTAAAGCCTTTTTTTAAACGTAACCTTGCATCATCTAAAGCCTTTTATTTAAACGTAACCTTGCGTCGTCTAAAGCCTTTTTTAAACGTAACCTTGTGTCATCTAAAGCCTTTTATTTAAACGTAACCTTGTGTCATCTAAAGCCTTTTATTTAAACGTAACCTTGTGTCATCTAAAGCCTTTTATTTAAACGTAACCTTGTGTCATCTAAAGCCTTTTTTTAAACGTAACCTTGTGTCATCTAAAGCCTTTTTTTAACGTAACCTTGTGTCATCTAAAGCCTTTTTTTAACGTAACCTTGCGTCGTCTAAAACCTTTTTTAAACGTAACCTTGTGTCATCTAAAGCCTTTTTTTAAACGTAACCTTGTGTCATCTAAAGCCTTTTTTTTAAACGTAACCTTGTGTCATCTAAAGCCTTTTATTTAAACGTAACCTTGTGTCATCTAAAGCCTTTTTTTAAACATAACCTTGTATCATCTAAAGCCTTTTTTTTAAATGTAACCTTGTGTCATCTAAAGCCTTTTATTTAAACGTAACCTTGTGTCATCTAAAGCCTTTTATTTAAACGTAACCTTGTGTCATCTAAAGCCTTTTTTTAAACGTAACCTTGTGTCATCTAAAACCTTTTATTTAAACGTAACCTTGTGTCATCTAAAGCCTTTTTTTTAAACGTAACCTTGTGTCATCTAAAGCCTTTTTTTAAACGTAACCTTGCGTCATCTAAAGCCTTTTATTTAAACGTAACCTTGCACCATCTAAAGCCTTTTATTTAAACGTAACCTTGCGTCGTCTAAAACCTTTTTTTAAACGTAACCTTGTGTCATCTAAAGCCTTTTTTTTAAACGTAACCTTGTGTCATCTAAAGCCTTTTTTTAAACGTAACCTTGTGTCATCTAAAGCCTTTTATTTAAACATAACCTTGCGTCGTCTAAAGATGTTTACAAGAAAAAAAAACGCGAGGAAGTTTGCTGTTGTTACTCTGCCAAGACTTTAACAGTTTGCTAAACTTGCCTCATTAATTACTCGTCCGTGACCATAATTACGAGCTTCTCTCGGCCTCTGGTTTTCAGTGGCGCTTACAAAAGAAGCGCTAATGTCTTTCTAAGCCTTCTCTCTCTCTCTCTCTCGCTCTCTCTCTCTTCTCTCCTCGCTCTCTCTCTCTCTCTCTCTCTCTCTCTCTCTCTCAGCTTTGTGACGTTAATCTTCCGGATCGATGTGGCTCTCTGTACTGTGCAAAGTTGCGGCTGAAGGTGCGTTTATTCGTGTCAGATATTCGTCTTGAGAGAGAGAGAGAGAGAGAGAGAGAGAATATGCATATATGATTATGGATAAAGTCTGAGTTTGACGTTGATATATTTAAGAGATTTTACTAAGACCCCGGGAGCAATAATAGAGAGAGAGAGAGTTGAGGTGCGGTGCTTAGCTCATTTTCCTACCTATACTGCTCACTTGATGGCCAAGTGGATTAAGTCCCCGTCACATCTGTGCCAACCCCAAAAAGCCATAGGTACGTTATTCCCTGAACAAAGTAAATTCAATATCAAAAAGAGTTTTTTATGGTTCTAACCCCCCCCCACCCCCCCCCCCCATCGCGCCCACCCCCCTACCCCTCTCCATACTTCTTAAGCAAGTGATGTACCCCAAAACCAATCAATGAGAGTGGATGGCTGTCCTTTTGAAATTTTAATCATCGCTAATATCGAAAATATGGCGTCTTGTTCCGCCTTCGCGTTGAATATCCGGTTTCTTTGAATCTCTTTTGATACACAAACCTATACAAGGACATTGATTGGCAATATCCCTGATTAGCGATAACTTTTAGGACTAGCGGTACTGTCGGTACCTTATGGTACTAACGAGAGAAATGGGCTTCGTACCGTGTATGAATATGTTCGCTTGTTGACTCAGTCGTACATTTTATATTTGTGTATCTCTATCTATCTATCAATATATATATATATATAATATATATATATATATATATATATATATATATATATATATATATATATATATATATATATATATATATATTATATATATATATAATCCATCTTTCTACTTATTTATTTATGTATATTTATTCATATTTATTGGTGTATCAACGATTTTTGTTCGTCGGTGTCATAGTGACAGGCCATCACTGTCCAACCTTTAATGATATTTCGAGTCGATGGCTGATTGGAGTAAGTGCGCCATGACATAGGCCTACAGTATCTTACACAGAGTTCCACTATTCTCATAGGCTTATCTAACCAGTTGCCTTTTCCTCCTTAAATGGCATTTTGTGGGGTTGGTGGTTCTACCTGTGGGCCACTGGCTTTATTCTTTTTTTTCCATCTTCCATTAGTTCTGTCCTTATTCTGTATGGGAACCCAGCTCTCCAGTACTGGTCTTTTACCTTCTCTAATAGGAATGAAGCTCTTGAGAAGGGCTGTCAATATACCCAGCCAAGATGTAAAAGGCGGAATTTCAAGAAGTTCTGGGAACTGGTTACACAAATAACTCCTTACTCAAGCGTAAATAAAGCTCGTTTTCTTATAAGTCTTAACGGCAACAAGGAGTAAAAACGACCAACTCCTCAGTAGCCCAGAAACTTGATTTAATTTTCAAAAGTGGCGACTTCAGAACAAAAGTGGTGTCCAGAAGTAAAGGAAAGGCGTGACAAAAAGTGCTGTTACTTGCGAGAATTTCTCCTGACGAAGGTAAACAGTATTTTTGGGAATGTTGTGCGTGGGCGGTTGCCTAGCGGGTTATCAAACATCGGCAACTGGTTTCTTACTGTGGAATTCAAGCCTGGTTTTAAAAGCAAATAATAATAATAATAATAATAATGAACTAAGGACTTCTATAACGAGGCTATGATATTGACAATTAAAAGCCAGAGTGGTGTTAAAAATAGTGTTTTTAACCTTGTACAAAAGAATATATTTTTAACGCTCCTGTGGCTTTTAATTGTCAATAATGATGATAATAATAATAATACACCTATTTTTGAAATGGGTGGCTCTGCAAACCACGAAAATTGCACTAGGTTAATTTAACCTGTTATCAGGCTACGCTTGCTGTGTGGGACAGGCAGTTAAAATAGAGAGAGAGAGAGAGAGAGAGAGAAAGTCAGCGCCGTGATTAATGGAAAGCGTACGCTCATTGAATCGAGAGAGGGATTGTGGGTAATCTCCCTCCAACGTACCAGTGAATGAATATGAGTGGGCGATGTCTGAGATACTGCAGTGAATATTATCCCTGGTGAGACTATGCATGTTACGACGTTAATGACCATAGTTACGTTGGTACTCGTAGGTTGAATGTTTTGAATGTTGCTTTGTATGTGTTTAGTGATATCTACGCAGTTGAGAGCCACAGGTTATACGTTCAAATGGTCCCACGAAATCAGAACCTTTGGTTATCAGAGGCCACAGTAGTTAGAAGAATTTAATGATACACTGAGCACAAATAGATGTTTATTGATATTGATACGAAACAGAAGACGAAATATCAAATGATTTACTCGGCATGTTAATACAAAGAAAAAAATTACTCGCAAAAAGCCAAGTTTGCGTTTGAGTTTCCAAAACACACACGGTTAATGGAAGTCATTTAGACGTCCAAAAGAGAGAGAGGCAGAGAAGGGGAAGGGAAATAACAACGTTCTAAAATGTCCTTCCGTCATATTTCTCGAGTATGGAACGACCCCGCCTTCATTTTTTTGCAACAGCAGTCGGCCATTAAAAGCCCCGTTATCTAGCGAGGTTATGACATCCATATATCACCAGGAGCCAGTCAGGATCCTTAGGGATACGCTGTATAGGATACGCAGCCTTAGTTGAGGGATGGGTGTGTGTGGCGGATACTAAACAAGGAAGTATGGAATGGGACTAGGGAGCTTACCTATTTATCATCGTAACCGTGGTAAATAAGACTTAGGGGCTACATGTGGTTAGTGTGTGGTATATTAGCTTATGTCTCTGACGACCACAATTTACGTTTGGTATGTGTTTTGTTTTTTTGTTTATTCAGAGTTGAAATACATTTTCCAAGCTCAAACTCGTTAACCTCTAGGGTATTTGCCGACCTTGCTTAAAAGAGGATTATTATTATTATTATTATTATTATTATTGTTATTATTATTATTATTATCGTTCGAAGCTTTCCTCTTAATTACTGACTCATCTGTCCAGTTTCCTCTCATCCGTTTTCTATGTTCAATTGTCAAAACAGAAAGAAGACAGCTCGAATTATTTCCAGGCGTATTCCCTGACGCTGAATCGTCCATTTTGTAGACTTCGTTCTTTTATTAATCGTTGATATTATTTTTTACTTATTTTTTAGCTAAAAGAATAAACTAGTCTTCAACATAATGCAACGCAGTCCTCCCTTAAACTTCGTAAAAGTGCGTTCCCGCCTGAACAGAAAACGTCGAATTGCTCCTTCAAATGGGGCGACCCGTCTCCATTTCTCGGAGGTAATGGAGTGGAGATGATCGTTTAATTTCATTTCTTCTAATCTTCTGCTCTGCAAGAGAAGGTCAGCGTCGATACTTCGTTCACTGAACTTCGCAGCGAATAGAAGTCCCGTAACTTAAAGCGATTAAGGCGGATGATGCGAATGGATTAAAAATGTCTGCGAGACGGTGAAGTGTTGTCGACAGTATGTCTGAATTTAGGTGATTGCTAGACTTATATAATTCAGAAAGCGCCGTGGGAAGACTCGCTAATCTTACCAAGATAATGGGATGATTAGGTCAGGATAATAGTCGAAACGAAGTTTATTTTCTTTTTTCCTCTTTTTTTTTTTAAATACTGGTAATTACATCACTCCAAGATGAGCCATAGCTAATCGTTTGGCTAATCTTTCTGTGGGACCTGAAGCCGAGAGCTGATTTTGGTACTAATATTTTTCTTTAATTTGAAAAACTGTGCGTTTTTCGTCATTTTAGAGTTTAGTAACTTTATACTCCTCATTCTTTTTAATAATTACTGCCATCCATCCGTCCTAATTGAAGAATAACTCATTCCTGGCCAAAAATGGTTTCAGTTGTCCTAACAGTAACTGCTATATCATCCTAGCTTTGTCATTTCCTGTTCCGTGGTTTGGTATTTGTAAGAAGATTTTATTTTTGAATTTTAAGTATTCACTTGTGGGTATCTCGTTGTGTTTCGTTCGATATTACTTTCTATTTTTCATATAATGCAGGTGTTGGTCAATTGCTTAAGCCTAGGGCCACCGTGGTGTTCTGTGTGAGGTTCATTAAGATTCCTATGATTTTCTTTTTTACATTTTAGGTTAGATTATGATAGAATGAACTTTTGAAAAGTAAAAGTGATGAAGTTGCTGTGTTACAAACACACACACACACACACACAGAAACATTAACCTTACAGAATAGTAATCACATGGCAATATGAACATCTTTGGTCACTTTTTGATGTGAATTCTCTTAGATTCGTCTTAGTACTAGGTTCGTAGATGTATCAAATAACTACGTGAATAGGAGAGGTATTAATTGAGCCTCCCATCCCATACCATTAATTTCGTAGAAAAGGATTCTGCATCACATAGGAGATGATAGAGTCCTTTGAAAGAAGGATTCCAGCGTTATGTTGGAGAGGAAAGTTGTGATAATCGACAACATTGTGTGGCTCAGAGACCCAATCTAAGAGGAACGAGAGAAAGTTTCAAGAGAAAACTTTACGCAAAAAAAAAAAAAAAAAAAAAAAAAAAAAAAAAAAAAAAAAAACACGGAGCATGCACAGTCCAAGGAATGCGGAGCATGCAGAAAGGGAATGTGTGATGATAAACTCAAAATTGCTTTGTGTCAAGGCGAACTCTTTCCGTAACTTGTTAGTTGGCTACAGTTCGCCCTCGAGACAAGCACCGTATCGGCCTAACGTCACCGTGGCAAGTTCATCCGATGATTCGAAGCGTTTTCCCAGTTTTTAAGATAATTTTCCCGTTTTGTTGTGCATGACCTTCCAGTTTTATCATACTCTCAGGTTACAAGGAGTTACAAGGATTAGGATGTCTCAAAGACTTATTAGTCCATCCCAAGAGGAGACATCGTGTGCTCACTTATCTTTAGGAGCAGGTTTTACTGTTCATTCAGTGTCCTAATGATTTTGTCTAGTTTTCTTTAAAACTCTTCCACACTGTTGCTGTTTACAACTTGTGGTGGCAGTTTATTCCGCGTGTCACATATCTTGTATGTGAAGAAGTTCCCACAATGGGATGTGTTGTATCTCTTCAGCTCAAGTTTCCATCAATTATTTCTCGTCTGGTTTTTGTTTAACGTAAATATGTTACTGTCTGCTTTTGTTATGCCTTTCAGTGTTGAAGTCACGTGCACAAGGAATAGAGAGAGAGAGAGAGAGAGACGCCTTTACAAACTGTCAAATTCCTTTCGGTTCAGTCACAAAACTCCGAGAATTTCCTGGTTGGGAAAATTGTCCGATTTTGAAGTCCCGGAATTTTTTTTTTTTTTTTTTTTTTTTTTTTTTTTGCCACCTCGAGTCGATACGAAACGACCTGGAGACATCGATAAAAAATTTCCGATGAAAGAAGAAGAAGAAGAAGAGGAAGAGGAAGAAGAAGAAAAAGGAGAAATCTTTCATTGAACAGAGTCCGGTTAAAAGCTAAGAGAAGAATCAACACGACGGTTAATCTTGACGCTTTTTGCTTCGCCCGCGTTCGAATCGTCTTTGATGGCTTCGTTCGTTTATGAAATCTCTTGAAATGGTTTGTTTCTGTTTAAAGTTTTCTTCGTCTTTGCAGCTTTGGATTTTTTTGCAGCTTAAAATTGAGTTAATATCGTAAAACTTCCTTTATTCTCGTATAATTTCAATTTTATATTCTATCGACGAAAGTGTTCCTGGTGGTTCGGCATTTTAGGATGTGATATATATATATATATTATATATATATTATATATAGTATATATTTATATATATATATATACTCTAATGAAGAAGCGGTAAATAACTTCAAACTTGTCTTGAAATCTAAGAAAAACAATAAGAAAGTTAAAAAACAAAAAATATGGAATTGTGTTCAGAAAACTCGATTGCGCCGAAGAAACTTCTGCGTATTTTTTATTTTCTTAAATTTTACGATCGAGTATGAAAAAGGGCTTTTGTAATGAAAGCACTATTCATATTTCAGTTAAAAACATTTTTGGTTTTTTAACATATGAAGTTTATTTTTTTTTTTATGGAAACCATACATATTTTTTGTTAAAAAATACGTTTTATTTTTATTTTTTTCTTATTTTATGCTGAATATGCAAGTGTTTTTGTGATGTTTGCACCATTTGCATCAGTATGATAATGTATTTTTTTTTTTTTTTTTTTTTTTTTTTTTTTTTTTTTTTTTGAATTTTTAAAAATATGTATTTCTTTTTATTGTTTACACTTTATGATCGTGTATGAAAGTCCTTTAGCAATGAACGCACCATTCATATTTCAGTCAAAATAAAAACACCTTCACTCTTGGAAAAGCTCTGTGCTTTTTTTATCTTGATTTCCTTGATGTAAAGGTAATTAGGGGATAGATATGAAGCAATTAATACAGTGCAAAAAATGATATTACTCTCTTATATGAAAAACTCTTAAAATGTCAGTTTTAGTAATGAATCTCTTTAGGTGGTATTGACATGCTAAATATTTTTCAGCGACGGACGCTAATCACAAACAAACAAACAAACAAACAAACCGCTGATTCTGACGTTAGGGATGAATTGTGACGAGTGAGGGAAATAAAAACTGAAAAGATTTGGTTATAAAATATCAGTTTGTTCGCTGGTAAATATTCGTTAATTAACGTGAAGGTAACATGTTTGACTTAATAGTTTTTTCTCTGGGTTATGTACGATTGTGTAAGTCCTTCATTTTTTTTTAGAATACTCACTAGCATTGTGTGGTTAAATGGTATAGAATCATGCGTATTAAGCAGATATTTTATTTTTTCATTATTTTGCCTAAAAAATTAACTTTTGTGACGATTTTGAGACAATAAAAAGCAGTATCATACTCTTCTTACATTTTCATTTGTTTATTTATTTTTTATTTTTCTCTTTATGTATTTCTGTATTTCCTTTAACCTTCTGTTTATTTTTTCAGATGAACACCATATTCGTTGGAAGCTTGAATTTCAAGTCATTAGTCCCTGTGGGCTTGTTCCATATGAATAAGGGTTCATCTTCTGAATAATAATAATAATAATAATAATAATAATAATAATACTAAATCAGTTCCTGTCCATTGTTGCATTGTAGGATTTTATTTTCTATTATTGATAATGGTAATAATAATAATAATAATAATAATAATGATAACAATAATAATAATAATAATAATAAATCCTGAGATTGGAGCTACAGAAGCAAACAGGAAGAAATGGACAAGAGAAGAAAATAAGGAAATATGGAGATGCTATATCAGCAGCAACCCGACGGAGAGGGATATATAAGAAGGTTGGTCAACATCTGGAATGAGAGGAATTACACCCCCCAAACAGAGCAGAGGCTGGCAGACCAAGTAAGAACATAAAAGAAAAAAGAATTGGCTCCCCCCACACAGAAAGAAGAACTGGAAAGGGGAAATGGTCACACGAAACAAAGAATTACACGAAGACGAACTGAGAGACGACAGGGAGGATGAGGTATCAAACAACGACACACGAAGAAACACCGACGAAGGAACAGAGAGGACGGAATGGGTAGAAAAGATTAGACAATGGATGGAGCCAGATACAGAGAGAACAAAGATCCCCTCCATGAAAGCCTACAACACCAAGAAATTAAGGGAGAAAACAAGTGAGGCAATGAAATAATGGGCATAATACACACCACCAGTATCACAGAAACAAATAACTTGGTATATGCAGGAGCAAGATTAGTAGCAGAACTGATGGGATTCGAACACCAACACCACCAGCACAACCAACCCAACAGAAACCAAAACAGCAACCTCCTTGGAAAAAGGCGCTGGAAAAGCAAATCATGGTGATGAGATCTGACTGAGTAAAACTGAAAGAGATGGCAGAAAAAAGCTAAGAAGCAAGAAAAACAAGGGAGGAACTCAAAACGAGAATACAAAGTACAAGAGAGGGGACTAAACAACACAATAGAAGATGTAAAACAGAGGCTTAAGGCCAAAGCACATAAGATCCATCGGTACATGAACAGGAATAAGGGATACCTTTTTAATAATGATAATAATAATAATAATAGAGTTCCTGTCCCTTATTTGGTTATATGATTCTATTTTCAAATAATAATAATATAATAATAATAATAATAATAATAAATAATAACTAATAATAAAATAATAATAATAATAAAACAATAATATATATTATTAAATGATAATAATTTTTTGGGATCTGCACATTGAAATATGGAGTGCGTTATCCGTAGAGTTGATCACCCTTGCACGTTCACTCGTCTCGTCCGAACATGGCCTGAAAGCGTTGTTTCGTCGTCCCAAGACGTTCTTCAGCATTTCCCAGTTGGGCCATGATTCCGGGATTAAGACTCATTTCGCCTCTTATGCTGAGGCTCTTAGCCGAATGTTGATCTCCTTCCCCTGTGTTGTAATTGCTCCACTCGAGTTAACCCACTTTTGAGATTATACCTCTTATGGCCTGAGGTGAGGTTGGGGAGGAGTTTATATATATATTATATATGTATATATATATATATATATATATATATATATACATAGTATATCCTATATATATAATATATATATACATATGTATATATATATATATAATATATATATATATATATATATATATATATTATATAATATATATGAGGGTGTCCACAAAGTCCCACTACCATTACAAGTATTTATTGCCTTTGATGGTACTGGGACTTTATGGACACCCTTATATATATATATATATATATATATATATATATATCTTATATATATATATATATATATATATATATATTATATATATATATATATATATATATAATATAGTATGCATATATGAGACCATCAAAAGTAATTCAAATGGAAGAGACCCCATTTAAAAAAAATAACTCATAAATATATCATAATGGAATGATGCCTCCTGCATAAGAAAAAAGCAGAAAACTGAAAATGAATTTCAGTATTATAAACTCTCAGGTTAGATTAGCTTAATGGACACAACTGTGATAAGAAAATGTGTAATTTTCTTCAATAAAATTGATACGCCCACATTCTTACACGTTCTCTCAACTTACTTTGACTTCAAGTATAAGAAATAAACTTGCGTAAAATAAAATAAAAAAAAAAGCATGATAATTGTGGTTTTTACAGAAGCCTGCAATAAGGAAGTCACATTGCCAACAAGAAATGTTTTGTACGCTTCGCGACCATCTCTTGGCAATATGATACGGCGTGGATAATCCCCTTTTGTTTATTATCATTTCCAAGAACTGTTTTCTTCCATTATACTCTGATAACTTCCGTCTCTTATATCCTTCTTCTCGGATGAATCTTAAGACATGGCGTCTCCCATTTGTATAAAGGAAAGTCGAGCACATTGCATGTTTTTTTTTCTTTACCCGGAAGTATAGACATGTATTCAGTGAATTCGTCTAAGTTTCATTTATGAAAATGACAGTGATTGGTAAAGGGATTAGCTTTGGTTTAATTTACAATGGTATGTCTATACGTATGTATAATATATATATATTCTCATTTGATTTACAATGATATATATGTATATTATATATACAAACATACACATACACACACACACACACACACACACATATATATATATATTATATATATTATATATATATGTGTGTGTGTATATATATATGTATATATGTATATATATTGCATATATATATATGTGTGTGTGTATATATATATATATATAATATATATATATATATATATGTATATACACACACACACACACACACACACATATATATATATATATATATATATATATATATATATATATATATATATAATGCTAAGCCTTTTTTGCATAAGCTCTCAAATAATAACAAAGTTCTGACATATCAGAGAGAGAGAGAGAGAGAGAGAGAGAGAACTGCTTCAAAGGTATCCTGTTATGTCCAGAGTTTCATTGGACAATTAGTAGAGACGGAGGATTACAATATATTTTTAGAAATATTCGGAAAACTTTTTTCTAACTCATTCGACTTTCATTCAGTGTTCTAATAATCATAAGTGTGTGAAGTAGAAAGTAGGTTCGTAATCCTGAATGAGTTTTTAGTAATGGCACCTCGTGGGCCTATCGTCTTTGAATATAACTTGACTCTTGATTAGAATAAAAAAAAAAGAAAAAAAAGTTAAAACAAGTGAGAGAAATTAGGAGAAAGTTTATAGGTCCCTCGAATTTCAGATGATGAGACATTTTCTTATCTCAATTCCGTTTATTGAATTAATTTATCCCAAGAGTTTATAATACTGAAATGGATCTCAAGTTTTTATTTTTTTTTAATCCAGAATACATTTAATATTTTTTTTATATGTCCATTTACTTCGTCTTGACCTTTTCCTAATAAACACCATATTCTTTGGAAGCTTGAATTTCAAGTTTCTTTATTTTTTTTATCAAGAAGACATCCCATTACAATGTATTTATTATTATTATTATTATTATTATTATTATTATTATTATTATTATTATTATTATTATTATTATTATTATTTGGTTTGGAAGCTTGAATTTTAAGTCAGTGGCCCCTTTGGTGGGCTTGTTCCATATGAATAGGTATCATCTTCTGAATAATAATAATAATTATATAATAATAATAATAATAATGTGATTTTAACACCTCAAGCTTTGAAAGGAATACAGATTACTTAATCGGTCAGTCTGTTCATTTTTTTTTTACATTTTTCGTAATATGTTAAACATATTCTTATAAATGACAATTCAATTGCAGTACTTTCACTTAAAATATCACGATTTTAATGGTTCATCATCACCATCATCACCATCATCATCATTCCCTCAGAGGCCTCTTATTTATCTTTAAGAGCTTCTATCAACTCGCGTTCTTTTTCTCTCACTTCCTCGGGGAAATTCGCAGTACCTCACTAAGGCCGTCCCGACTCCATTTAAATTCAACGACCGGACATTAGCATAACGGAGATACGACCGAAGCCTTCTGGAACGCCCTAGCGACCGGTGACGAGTCCGTAGGAATCTTGAGGATTCTCGGAACCCACAAAGTAAAAGGACCTTCGATGAGTCGTAGGATTGCGTCTAATGCCAGGGACATGGTTGTAGGACTCCCCTGTCTTGAGATAGTTATTCAGACTTCCTCCCCAGTAGCGGGGTAGTGCCGTCAGTGCACCTCATGCGGTGCACCGTAGGCATTACTTAAGGCTCTTTGCAGCGTCCCCTCGGCCCTTAGCTGCGACCCCCTTTCGTTCCTTTTACTGTACCTCCTTTCATATTCTTGGCGAGATTTTCCTCCTGTTACACCTTTCAAACTCTTTTTACCGTCAATTTCCGTTTCAACGCTGAATGACCTCATAGGTCCCAGTGCTGGGCTTTTGGCCTATATTCTATATTCAGTTCGATTCTTATTCAGACTTCCAGCAATGTTTTGGTGTTCGAGTCTTGGGAACACGTGCCAAAATAATGTGTGCAGAAAAAGCCATCTGTGGAATTTACTTTCTTCCTCTGGTTTCCCCTGGCGTTTAAGGGGCGTGTCCTTCTCATCCTTCGGGGTTAGGCCTATAACACCTTCTTCCTCTTGCGTTTCACTCAGACCTTGAATTGATTAGTTGATGGGTTTATGTTCTGTTGGCTTGATGAAAAAAATATAAATAAATAAAAGGAAATAAGTGTATCATTGACGAAAAGGGAACGTCACTCTCTCTCTCTCTCTCTCTCTCTCTCTCTCGATCGATCGGAAATAAACAAAAAATAAAAGGAAATAAGTGACAAAGGGGTCATGACTAGGGGACTGACTCCTCTCTCTCTCTCTCATTCTTCTCGTCTCTCTCTCTCTCTCTCGAATCTCGATCGATCGATAATAAATAAGGAAATAAGTGAGTCATTGACTAAAAGGGACTTTCTCTCTCTCTCTCTCTCTCTCGCTCTCCTCTCTCTCTGATAAATAAAGATAAAGAAAATAAAAGTGAGTCATTGACTAAAAGGGACATTCTCTCTCTCTCTCTCTCTCTCTCTTGATAAATAAAAATAAAAGGAAATAAATGAGTCATTGACTAAAAGTGGACATTCTCTCTCTCTCTCTCTCTCTCTCTCTCTCTCTCTCTCTCTCTCTCTCTGGATAAATAAAGATAAAAAGAAATAAGTGTATCATTGACTAAACAGGGGCCCTCATTCTCTCTCTCTCTCTCTCTCTCTCTCTCTCTCTCTCTCTCTATAAATAAAATTAAAGGAAATAAGTGAGTCATTGACTAAAAGGGGACATCTCTCTCTCTCTCTCGTCTCTCTCTCTCTCTCTCTCTCTCTCTCTCTCTCTCTCTCTCTCTCGATAAATAAAGATAAAAGGAAATAAGTGTATCATTGACGAAAAAGGAACGTCTCTCTCTCTCTCTCCTCTCTCTCTCTCTCTCTCTCTATCTCTCTCTCTATCTCTCTCTCTCTCTCTCTCTCTCTCTCTCTCTCTCTCTCTGGATAAATAAAGATAACAGGAAATAAGTGTATCATTGACGAAACAGGGGACCTCATTCTCTCTCTCTCTCTCTCTCTCTCTCTCTCTCTCTCTCTCTCTCTCTCTCTCTCTCTCTCTCGATAAATAAAGATAAAAGGAAATAAGGGTGTCATTGACGAAAAGGGGACGTCATTCTCTCTCTCTCTCTCGATAAATAAAGATAAAATGAAATAAGTGTACCATTGACGAAAAAGGGACATAATTCTCTCTCTCTCTCTCTCTCTCTCTCTCTCTCTCTCTCTCTCTCTCTCTCTCTCTCTCTCTCTCTCAGCTCAATTCTAGAATGAAGCAGCCTTCCATGCTATACTGATCGCGCATATGTACGCAGTCAACAAATTTATATAAGTTTTTATTACAAAAACTTAAACTTGGGTGTCACCTTAATTGATGGTCGCTCTAGAAGGAGAGTAAAATAACCGATTAATCTTCTATGATAAATAAGTGTTACGTGAAGAGGAATTTTCGTGTTTTTCTCGTATGTAGGGCCATCAATTATTTTTATGAATATTTAAATCATCGTTATTTATGCAATCGTTTGTCTCGGTAACTTATCAGATTTTTGGCTGATTCGTAAGGAAATATAAAGAAAAATATAAAAAGCGGAAACTTGGCTGGACAGAGAGGAAAATAGACGCGAGGCCTTTTTCATCTTGATGACATTTCTGGCCTTCTAATACTTGTCTGGACGCAGAAGGGAAAAAGACAGAGGCGATTCATCTTGGGTCTCAATGTAAGTTTTCATTCCGGTCTCTTGCGACAGAAGTCAGTGACGCTTCTGAACGAATTTTTGTTTACTTTTGCTTTTTATTTATCTATTTATTTATTTAATTTTTATTAGTGATTTGTCATAACTCCCGTGTACTCTGGGTATTAGACAGCTGATGATTTAGGAGTGGATTCTCACATTATTTACGATCTCATTAAACCTGTTGTTTCGAAGGTTCTGTCATGATGTGGAATGTCATTTACTCCAATGAAAGGGGGCGTTGGCAGCTGATGTTGAGTTGTTTACATACGAAGTTGCAATAGCTAGAAACATGTATTGTAACCATTATTAACATCGTATGTATCCGTTTGCTTTTCTCGTTTGGATACAGTGACCTTGTATTTCGATTGATAAACTCCTCAAAGGATCTTTCCAGTCTCCATCAGGATAAAATTCCAAATTTAAAAGGACCTATCACACGTATCTTAGATATCTTTCAGAAATAAAAATCTTTAATAGCTCGCTCTCATATTTTCGTTGACCTTTATCAGTGACTACATAGAGAGTTCCTTTACTCTTTGTCAGAGCAACGTCCATTTTTATGGTTGTCCTTTGAACTTTTAAAACTTTTCCTTTTGAACGATGATTTCGTTAGGCCTAGGGTCTTTTGATACCTGGAAGGGAGGTCCTTGGGCGAATTTTTCTATATACACATATATATATATTTATCTTTTAAACTTTTCTTTTCAACACTCGTGGGATCGAGTTGGTGGATTCTGGGTCTTGTAATTACAGTCCGGATGTGGGATCTGTAAATTCAGCCCCGTAATTAATTGTAGTTTGATTTTCATCAGCCAGTAGATTGACTGTTCTTACCAGTTCTTGGTGAAGTAAATAAATAAGCAAGCAAAAAAAAAAAGAAAAAATTTATTAATTGCTTGTCACAAGCATTCAGTGATGCCCTTAACTAAAATAAAACTATTTCATATCATTCAGTGATGCCCTTAACTTAAAGAAAAAACTATTTCATATCATTCAGTGATGCCCTTAACTAAAAAGAAAACTATTTCATATCATTCAATGATGCCCTTAACTATAAAAAAAACTATTTCATATCATTCAGTGATGCCGTTATTTTAAAAAATATTCGGAAAACTTTTTTCTAACTCATTCGACTTTCATTCAGTGTTCTAATAATCATAACTGTGTGAAGTAGAAAGTAGGTTCTTAATCCTGATTGAGTTTTTAGTAATGGCACCTCGTGGGCCTATCGTCTTTGAATATAACTTGACTCTTGATTTAAACTACTGAAGGAAATTAGGAGAAAGTTTATAGGTCCCTCGAATTTCAGATAATGAGACATTTTCTTATCTCAATTCCGTTTATTGAATTCATTTATCCCAAGAGTTTATAATACTGAAATGGATCTCAAGTTTTTATTTGTTTTTGATCCAGAATACATCTAATAATATTTTTATATGTCCATTTACTTCGTCTTGACCTTTTCATAATAAACACCATATTCTTTGGAAGCTTGAATTTCAAGTTTTTTTTTTTTTTTTTTTTTTTTATCAAGAAGACATCCCATTACAATGTATGTATGTATGTATTATTATTATTATTATTATTATTATTATTATTATTATTATTATTATTATTATTATTATTATTATATTATATATCCATTTACCTCATCCTGACTTTTTCCTAAAAAACACCATATTCGTTAGGAAGCTTGAAATTTCAAGTCAGTGGCCCCTTTGGCCCCTTTGGTGGGGCTTTTTCCATTTGAATAGGTGTCATCATCTCAATAATAATAATAATAATAATAATAATAATAATAATAATAATAATAATAATAATAATAATAATAATAATAATAATGAACCAAACAAAAACTTCTTTCAGTTTTCTTCTGAAGATTGAAAAAGAAACCCACAAAATCACTTTGTAACTTGTTTACTTCTAAGTATTTACATTTAGTTTTACTCCACACTCTAAAACTTAATGTAAATACTTAGAAGTAAACAAGTTACAAAGTGATTTTGTGGGTTTCTTTTTCAATAATAATAATAATAATGTGATTTTAACACCTCAAGCTTTGAAAGGAATACAGATTATTTGATCTGTCAGTCTGTTAATTTTTTTTCAACATTTTTCGTAATATGTTAAACATATTCTTATAAATGACAATTCAATTGCAGTACTTTCAATGAAAATATCACGATTTTAATGGTTCATCATCACCATCATCACCATCATCATCACCATTCCCTCAGAGACCCCTTATTTACCTTTAGAGTTTCTCTCAACTCGCGTTCTTTTCCTCTCAATTCCTCAGGGAAATTCGCAGTACCTCACTAAGGCCGTCCCGACTCCATTTAAATTCAACGACCGGCCATTAGCATAACGGAGATACGACCGAAGCCTTCTGGAACGCCCTAGCGACCGGTGACGAGTCCGTAGGAATCTTGAGGATTCTCGGAACCCGCAAAGTAAAAGGACCTTCGATGAGTCGTAGGATTGCGTCTAATGCCAGGAACATGGTTGTAGGACTCCCCTGTCTTGAGATGGTTATTCAGACTTCCTTCCCAGTAGCGGGGTAGTGCCGTCAGTGCACCTCATGCGGTGCACCGTAGGCATTACTTCAGGTTCTTTGCAGCGTCCCTTCGGCCCTTAGCTGCGACCCCCTTTCGTTCCTTTTACTGTACCTCCTTTCATATTCTTGGCGAGATTTTCCTCCTGTTACACTTTTCAAACTCTTTTTACCGTCAATATCAGTTTCAGCGCTGAATGACCTCATAGGTCCCAGTGCTGGGACTTTGGAATATATTTTATATTCAGTTCGATTCTTATCCAGACTTCCAGCAATGTTTTGGTGTTCGAGTCTTGGGAACACGTGCCAAAATAATGTGTGCAGAAAAAGCCATCTGTGGAATTTACTTTCTTCCTCTGGTTTCCCCTGGCGTTTAAGGGGCGTGTCCTTCTCATCCTTCGGGGTTAAGCCTATAACACTTTCTTCCTCTTGCGTTTTACTCAGACCTTGAATTAATTAGTTGATGGGTTTATGTTCTGTTGGCTTGATGAAAAAAATATAAATAAATATAAGGAAATGTGTATCATTGACGAAAAGGGAACGTCATTCTCTCTCTCTCTCTTTCTCTCTCTCTCTCTCTCTCTCTCTCTCTCTCTCTGGATAAATAAAGATGAAAGGAAATAAGTGTATCATTGACGAAAAGGGAACGTCATTCTCTCTCTCTCTCTCTCTCTCTCTCTCTCTCTCTCTCTCTGGATAAATAAAGATAAAAGGAAATAAGTGTATCATTGACGAAAAGGGAACGTCATTCTCTCTCTCTCTCTCTCTCTCTCTCTCTCTCTCTCTCTCTGGATAAATAAAGATAAAAGGAAATAAGTGGATCATTGACGAAAAGGGAACGTCATTCTCTCTCTCTCTCTCTCTCTCTCTCTCTCTCTCTCTCTCTCTCTCTCTCTCTAAATAAAAATAAAAGGAAATAAGTGTATCATTGACTAAACAGGGGACATTCTCTCTCTCTCTCTCTCTCTGGATAAATAAAGATAAAAGGAAATAAGTGTATCATTAACTAAAAGGGGACATTCTCTCTCTCTCTCTCTCTCTCTCTCTCTCTCTCTCTCTCTCTCTCTCTCTCTCTCTCTCTCTCTCTCCTCTCTCTCTCTCTCATTGATAACTAAAGATAAAACAAAGGAATAAGTGTACCATTGCTAATGGATAAAGGTAATTTCTCTCTCTTCTCTCTCTCTCTTCTTCTCTCTCTCTCTCTCTCGATAATAAAATAAAAGGAATAAGTGTACCATTGACTAAAAACGGACAGTTCTCTCTCTCTCTCTCTCTCTCTCTCTCTCTCTCTCTTAAATCTCTCTTCTTCCCAAGATAAAAGATAAAAAAATAAGTGTACCATTGACTAAAAAGGGAACGGTTCAATTCTCTCTCCTCTCGTCTCTCTCCAAAACTCTCTCTCCGATCTCTCATCTCTGCTCTCTCTATCGAAAATAAAGATTAAAGGAAATAAGGTGTACATTACTAAAAAGGGAAACGGTCATCTCTCTCTCTCTCTCTCTCTCTCTCTCTTCTCTCCTTCCTCTCTTCTCTCTCGATTAAATAAAGATAAAAGGGAAATAAGTGTACCAGTGGGAACTAAAAAAGGCCCGACGGGTCATTCTCTCCTCTCCTCTTCTCTCTTCTCTTCTCCTCTCTCTCTCCCTCTCTCTCTCTCTCTGGATAAATAAAGATAAAAGGAAATAAGTGTACCATTGACTAAAAACGGAACGTCATTCACTCTCTCTCTCTCTCTCTCTCTCTCTCTCTCTCTCTCGATAAATAAAGATAAAAGGAAATAAGTGTACCATTGACTAAAAAGGGAACGTCATTCTCTCTCTCTCTCTCTCTCTCTCTCTCTCTCTTCTCAGAGCTCAATTCTAGAATGAAGCAGCCTTCCATGCTATACTGATCGCGCATACGTAGGCAGTCAACAAATTTATATAAGTCTTTTTATTACAAAAGATTAAACTTGGGTGTCACCTTAATTGATGGTCGCTCTAGAAGGAGAGTAAAATAACCGATTAATCTTCTATGATAAATAAGTGTTACGTGAAGAGAAATTTTCGTGTTTTTCTCGTATGCAAAGCCATCAATTACTTTTATGAATATTTAAATCATCGTTATTTAATCGTTTGTCTCGGTAACTTATCAGATTTTTGGCTGATTCGTAAGGAAATATAAAGAAAAATATAAAAAGCGGAAACTTGGCTGGACAGAGAGGAAAATAGACGAGAGGCTTTTTCCATCTTGATGACATCTGTGGCCTTCTAATACTTGTCTGGACGCAGAAGGGAAAAAGACAGAGGCGATTCATCTTGGGTCTCAATGTAAGTTTTCATTCCGGTCTCTTGCGACAGAAGTCAGTGACGCTTCTGAACGAATTTTTTTTTTACTTTTGCTTTTTATCTATTTATTTATTTAATTTTTATTTGTTGTTTGTCATAACTCCCGTGTACTCTGAGTATTAGACAGCTGATGATTTAGGAGTGAATTCTCACATTATTTATGATTTCATTAAACCTGTTATTTCAAAGGTCCTGTCATGATGTGGAATTTCATTTACTCCAATGAAAGGGAGCGTTGGCAGCTGATGTTGAGTTGTTTACAAACGAAGTTGCAATAGCTAGAAACATGTATTGTAACCATTATTAACATCGTATGTATCCGTTTGCTTTTCTCGTTTGGATACAGTGACCTTGTATTTCAGTTGATAAACTCCTCAAAGGATCTTTCCAGTCTCCATCAGGATAATACTCCAAATTTAAAAGGACCTATCACACGTATCTTAGATATCTTTCAGAAATAAAATCTTTAATAGCTCGCTCTCATATTTTCGATGGCCTTTTATCAGTGACTACATAGAAAGTTCCTTTATTCTTTGTCAGAGCAACGTCCATTTCTATGGTTGTCCTTTGAACTTTTAAAACTTTTCCTTTTGAAGGATGATTTCGTTAGGCCTAGGGTATTTTGATACCTGGAGGGGAGGGGCTTGGGCGAATTTTTCTATATACACATACATATATATATATATATCTTTTAAACTTTTCTTTTCAACGCTCGTGGGATCGAGTTGGTGGATTCTGGGTCCTGTATTTACAGACCGGATGTGGGGTCTGTAAATTCAGCCCCGTAATTAATTGAAGTTTGATTTTCATCAGCCAGTAGATTGACTGTTCTTACCAGTTCTTGGTGAAGTTAATAAATAAGCAAGCAAAAAAAAAAAAAAGAAAATATTGATTAATTGCTTGTCACAAGCATTTCGACGTTCTGTTCTGCCCTTGCTACCTGGTGGGGGGTGGGGGTGAGATGGGGGTTGCCAGTGTGCTTTCACCCCATGAGATTTTCCTCAGTTCTCACCCTAAATCTATTATTCTCTTCCACTCAGCCCATTTTCAATGTCAAGCCTCTGCAGTTTTTTAACACACTCTTAAACCAGATTCTGGGGTTTCATCATTACAGATAATGAAAGTCAAACAATATATATATATATATATAGATCTATATATATATATATATATATATATATATATATATTCTATATATATTATTTACATAAATTTTACTGAGAGCATCTGCTTTCCTCTCTTCTTTCTGCTTTTTCTTGTGAGTTACTCCATGTTTCACTTTATTCCTGTCATGGGTCGGTACCACTTGAAGTGGAAAAAAAAAGAAAAACTATTTCATATCATTCAGTGATGCCCTTAAATTAAAAAAAACTATTTCATATCATTCAGCGATGCCCTTAACTAAAAAAAACTATTTCATATCATTCAGTGATGCCCTTAATTAAAAAAAAGATATTCCATATCATTCATTGATGCCCTTAGCTAAAATAATCTATTTCATATCATTCAGTGATGCCCTTAATTAAAAAAAAGATATTCCATATCATTCATTGATGCCCTTAGCTAAAATAATCTATTTTATATCATTCAGTAATGCCCTTAAATAAAAAAAAACTATTTCATATCATTCAGTGATGCCCTTAACTAAAAGAATCTATTTCATATCATTCAGTGATGCCCTTAACTAAAAAAATCTATTTCATATCATTCAGTGATGCCCTTAAATAAAAAAAAACTTTCATATCATTCAGTGATGCCCTTAACTAAAAAAATCTATTTTATATCATTCAATGATGCCCTTCACTAAAAGAATATATTTCATATCATTCAGTGATGTCCTTAACTGAGCTTCTTGTAGCCTGTGGCCTTGAAACTCATACGTTGCCCATCTGAACCACTGGGCTTTATAAAATGCCCCACAAAACTTTCGTGTTGCAACGAACGAGTCTTTGGATATGATACCTGAAGGCGGGGAGGCCATTCTGTCTATATTCTCTGGGCCTTGATTCTGGCAGCGTCTTCTATTGGCTCTCATTGAAGAGTTCCTAATGGAAGGCAACCGCGCTTCTCTCTTTCTCTCTCTTTCACAAGCACAGACTGGAAAAATCTTGCTTTCGATTCAGCCATTTCCAGAGACCCGTTTTCGATCAGGAACTCTTGGGAGAAAAGGTTTTTTTTTTTTGAGAGAAGAAGAGACGCTGAAATCATTTCTGGTTTGCAAGGGACAAGTTTGATGTGTATTGTTGTTTGTTTTTTCCGGTAGATTTTAATGGGCGTAGCTTCTATGAAATGTTTGTATGTAGGTTTGGTAGCTGTCATCATTCTCTATTCAAAGTTTGCTTAATGGATTTTTCTGTATATGATTTTTCCTTCGGTCACATTTTCCTGCATTCATGTTAATTAATAGTTTTTATAAATTTGCTACGACAACCATTTGTATTACAATCATCCCATGTTGCAGTTCTTTGTTTTCAGTTTTATTATACAAATCTCATACTCACATCTTGACGAGCTTTAGTTCTTTCAAATGAAGTTTAAAAAAAAATACTTCAAATGATGATAAAGAGAAATCTTATATGTTAACTCCTCTAAGATTCGTATAAGTAAAATAATAGATTAGACACAAACATATCAAATGTGGCTGCCCCACTCTGCTCTTTTCCTTTAATTCATTTTGATATTTTTAAAATTTTCTATTCCTGAAACATAAGCCCTTTCTCTCATTCGGGAGACTGGCTTTGTTCTATCACAGTTCAGTTGAGGCTTTAGGTATGGTTCTTTTTAAGAATACTGCTTCTTCTGAATGAGTCATGAATGAATGCAAGATGTTCAGGAACGAATTTTAGTTGTTTCGTTCCATTCAATCCAGCTTCCAGGAAAGTAAGAGCCTTCCTTTCATTTTCATGATGTTTATGAACTTATTTTTGTAGCATTCGAGTGCATGGCAACCTCCACTCAGTTCAAATATTATTTCAGCCACCGTTGCCTTATTTATTTGAGCAATATTCACCGGCATCTTGACATTTTTCCACCTTCAAAAAAGTGCATTAGTTTCCCCTTTTACGACCTCACGTTTTCTTCAGAATCTGCTTTTAAGCAAGGAACATTTCTCCAGTGCGTTGCATAATGGCGCTTTCCACTGCTCATCTCTTTGAGGGGAGCTCTCACGGCTGCCTGACCTCACCCGGTGGAAAGTTCTTTGTCGAGTAGATATTATTCCTTACGTGGAATTAATTCCACCTGGATCCCTTTGATGCCTTTTGGAGGTGTCCCAATACCGCATTTTCCAGGAGGTTAGATTCCACGCGGAGACGAATTCTCCTGGAAGATGTGTACAATTTGAACGCAACTGCGTCATATACTGGATTCGTTTGAAGTTTTGAAAAGACCTCGAATTTTATGGTCAGGTTGGCTGCTTTGCTCATTTTTGACGAATAACGACGGTACAATATGTGCGGTTTCATGAGAAATACCTTGGCGATTTTTAGTTTTCTGTGAAAGAAAACTATTGAGATGGCTTTGTCTGTCCGTCTGCCGTCAGATCTTGCAAACTACTGATGCTAGAGGGCTGCAAATTGGTACGTTCATCGTCCACCCTCCAGTCATCAAACATACCAAATTGCAGCCCTCTACCCTCAGTAGTTTTTATTTAATTTAAGGATTAAGTTAGCCCTAATCGTGCATCTGGCAACGCAGCAACACAGGCCATCACGGCCGGCTGAGTTTTTCATACAGCATTATACGCTGTACAGAAATCTCGATTGTGCCCAAGAAACTTTGGCGCATGTATATATATATATATATAGTATATATATATATATATCTATATATCTATATATTATATATATCATATATATATATATAATATATAATATATATATATATATATATATATGGATCTGGCCTTCTAATACTTGTCTGGACGCAGAAGGGAAAAAGACAGAGGCGATTCATCTTGGGTCTCAATGTAAGTTTTCATTCCGGTCTCTTGCGACAGAAGTCAGTGACGCTTCTGAACGAATTTTTGTTTACTTTTGCTTTTTATCTATTTATTTATTTAATTTTTATTTGTGGTTTGTCATAACTCCCGTGTACTCTGAGTATTAGACAGCTGATGATTTAGGAGTGGATTCTCACATTATTTACGATCTCATTAAACCTGTTGTTTCAAAGGTCCTGTCATGATGTGGAATTTCATTTCCTCCAATGAAAGGGGGCGTGGCAGCTGATGTTGAGTTGTTTACAAACGAAGTTGCAACAGCTAGAAACATGTATTGTAACCATTATTAACATCGTATGTATCCGTTTGCTTTTCTCGTTTGGATACAGTGACCTTGTATTTCAATTGATAAACTCCTCAAAGGATCTTTCCAGTCTCCATCAGGATAAAACTCCAAATTTAAAAGGACCTATCACACGTATCTTGACATCTTTCAGAACTAAAATCTTTAGTATCTTGCTCTCATATTTTCGTTGACCTTTTATCAGTGACTACATAGAAAGTTCCTTTACTCTTTGTCAGAGCAACGTCCATTTTTATGGTTATCCTTTGAACTTTTTAAACTTTTCCTTTTGAACAATGATTTCGTTAGGCCTAGGGTCTTTTGATACCTGGAGGGGAAGGGCTTCTGTGAATTTTTATATATACACGCACATATATATATTTATCTTTTAAACTTTTTTTTCAACACTCGTGGGATCGAGTTGGTGGATTCTGGGTCCTGTATTTACAGACCGGATGTGGGGTCTATAAATTCAGCCCCGTAATTAATTGAAGTTTGATTTTCATCAGCCAGTAGATTGATATGTCTTACCAGTTCTTGATGAAATTTATAAATAAGGAAGCAAAAAAATTGATTAATTGCTTGTCACAAGCATTTCGACGTTCTGTTTTGCCTTTGCTACCTGGTGGGGGGGGGGGGGGGGGGGGGGGGGGGGGGGGGGGGGGGGGGGGGGGGGGTGGGGGGGGGGGGGGGGGGGGGGGGGGGGGGGGGGGGGGGGGGGGGGGGGGGGTGGGGGGGGGGGGGGGGGGGGGGCGGTTGCCAGTGTGCTTTCACCCCATGAGATTTTCCTCAGTTCTATCCCTAAATCTACTGTTCTTTCCACTCAGGCCATTTTCAAGGTCAAGTCTCTGCAGTTTTTTAACACACTGTCTTAAACCAAATTCTAGGGTTTCATCATTACAGATAATGAAAGTCAAACAATATATATATATATATATATATAATATATATATATAATAAATATTATATATTATATATATTGTTTATCATCAATTTACTGAGCATCTGCTTTCCTCTTTCTTCTTTGTCCTGCTTTTTATTGTGAGTTTTTTATTCCATGTTTCACTTTATTCCTGTCATGGGTCGGTACCACTTAAAGTGTAAAAAAAAAATCTATTTCATATCATTCAGTGATGCCCTTAACTAAAAAAAAACTATTTCATATCATTCAGTGATGCCCTTAATTAAAAAAAAACTATTTCATATCATTCAGTGATGCCCTTAATTAAAAAAAATATCCCATATCATTCAGTGATGCCCTTAGCTAAAATAATCTATTACATATCATTCAGTAATGCCCTTAAATAAAATAAATAAAAAATATTCCATATCATCATGATGCCCTTAGCTAAAATAATCTATTTCATGTCATTCAGTATGCCCTTAAATAAAAAAACTATTTCATATCATTCAGTGATGCCCTTAACTAAAAGATCTATTTCATATTATTCAGTAATGCCCTTAAATAAAATAAAAAACTATTTCATATCATTCAGTGCTGCCCTTAAATAAAAAAAAATCTATTTCATAATCATTTCAGTTGCGTACCCTTAACTAAAAATCTATTTCATATCATTCAGTAATGCCCCTTAAATAAATAAAAAAAACAAAAACTATTTCATATCATTCAGTAATGCCCTTAAATAAAAAAAAAACTATTTCATATCATTCAGTAATGCCCTTAAATTAAAAAAGAACTTTCATATCATTCAGTGATTCCCTTAACTAAAAAAATCTATTTCATATCATTCAGTGATGCCCTTAACTAAAAGAATATATTTCATATCATTCAGTGATGTCCTTAACTGAGCTTCTTGTAGCCTGTGGCCTTGAAACTCATACGTTGCCCATCTGAACCACTGGGCTTTATAAAATGCCCCACAAAACTTTCATGATGCAACGAACGAGTCTTTGGACACGATACCTGAAGGCGGGGAGGCCATTCTGTCTATATTCTCTGGACCTTGATTCTGGCAGCGTCTTCTATTGGCTCTCATTGAAGAGTTCCTAATGGAAGGCAACCGCGCCTCTATCTCTCTCTCTCTTTCACAAGCACAGACTGGAAAAATCTTGCTTTCGATTCAGCCATTTCCAGAGACCCGTTTTCGATCAGGAACTCTTGGGAGGAAAGTTTTTTTTTTTTTGAGAGAGAAGAAGAGACGCTGAAATCATTTCTGGTTTGCAAGAGACAAGTTTGATGTGAATTGTTTGTTCTTTGTATGTAGGTTTGGTAGCTGTCATCATTCTCTATTCAAAGTTTGCCTAATGGATTTTTCTGTATATGATTTTTTCCTTCGGTCACATTTTCCTGCATTCATGTTAATTAAAAGTTTTTATAAATTTGCTACGACAACCATTTGTATTACAATCATCCCATGTTGCAGTTCTTTGTTTTAAGTTTTATTATAAAAATCTCATACTCACATCTTGACGAGCCTTGGTTCTTTCGAATGAAGTTTAAAAAAAATACTTCAAATGATGATAAAGAGAAATCTAATATGTTAGCTCCTCTAAGATTCTTATAAGTAAAATCATAGATTAGATACAAACATAAATGGGGCTGCCCCACTCTGCTCTTTTCCTTTAATTCATTTTGATATTTTTTACATTTTCTATTCCTGAAACATAAGCCCTTTCTCTCATTCGGGAGACTGGCTTTGTTCTATCACAGTTCAGTTGAGGCTTTAGGTATGCTTCTTTTTAAGAATATTGCATCTTCTGAATGAGTCATGAATGAATGCAAGATGTTCAGGAAAGAATTTTAGTTGTTTCGTTCCATTCAATCCAGCTTTCAGAAAAGTAAGAGCCTTCCTTTCATTTTCATGATGTTTATGAACTTATTTTTGTAGCATTCGAGTGCATGACAACCTCCACTCAGTTCAAATATTATTTCAGCCACCGTTGCCTTATTTATTTGAGCAATATTCACCGGCATCTTGACATTTTTCCACCTTCAAAAAAGTGCATTAGTTTCCCCTTTTACGACCTCACGTTTTCTTCAGAATCTGCTTTTAAGCAAGGAACATTTCTCCAGTGCGTTGCATAATGGCGCTTTCCACTGCTCATCTCTTTGAGGGGAGCTCTCACGGCTGCCTGACCTCACCCGGTGGAAAGTTCTTTGTCGAGTAGATATTATTCCTTACGTGGAATTAATTCCACCTGGATCCCTTTGATGCCTTTTGGAGGTGTCCCAAAATACTGCATTTTTCCAGGAGGTTAGATTCCCCGCGGAGACGAATTCTCCCTGGAAGATGTGTACCAATTTGAACGCAACTGCGTCATATACTGGATTCGTTTGAAGTTTTGAAAAGACCTCGAATTTTATGGTCAGGTTGGCTGCTTTGCTCATTTTTGACGAATAACGACGGTACAATATGTGCGGTTTCATGAGAAATACCTTGGCGATTTTTAGTTTTCTGTGAAAGAAAACTATTGAGATGGCTTTGCCTGTCCGTCTGCCGTCAGATCTTGCAAACTACTGATGCTAGAGGGCTGCAAATTGGTACGTTCATCGTTCCCAACCACTCCAGTCATCAAACATACCAAATTTGCAGCCATCTAGCCGTTAGTAGTTTTCATTTCATTTAAGGTTTTTAAGTTAGCCCTAATCGTGCATCTGGCAACGCAGCAACACAGGCCATCACGGCCGGCCTGAGTTTTTCATACAGCATTATTACGCTGTACAGAAATCTCGATTGTGCCCAAGAAACTGGCGCCATGTCTATACATATTATATATATATCTAGATCTATATATAGACATATATATAAATATATAGATATATTCTATATATATAGATATATATATATATCTTAGATAATATATAGACTATATATATTATATATTATATATAACACCTCTCAAGTCTCCATGCAGAATAGGCAAGTATTATTGTTCACAAGAACTGACTAATTCATAAAACCCGTCCTGTATTCATAAGCGTATTGTGTAAACAGTTTCTGATTTGCATATCCAGTTACCTAAATTCTGACTGAGTGATCAAAGTGGGTAATACATATTCATGCAACTCAATTTTACTGTTGAATGTACTGGTATATTTTGATATCTTCGTCATAAGACAAAGGCGATATGCTCTCTCTCTCTCTCTCTCTCTCTCTCTCTCTCTCTCTCTCTGTTGGGCAGAGGTAAATAGGATGGTATTTAACTCTGATAAATTTGAATCAATAAATTATGGAGACAGAGAAGGAAAGCTATATGCATATAGGGGACCTAATAATGAGACAATCACAAATAAGGAAGCAGTTAAAGACCTTGGTGTGATGATGAATAGGAACATGTTATGCAATGATCAAATAGCCATTCTGTTGGCAAAATGTAAAGCAAAAATGGGAATGTTGTTACGGCACTTCAAAACAAGAAAAGCTGAACATATGATTATGCTTTATAAAACATATGTTCGTCTAGTCCACTTGAATATTGCAATATGATATGGTACCACACTATCAAAAGGATATTGCACAAATAGAGAGTGTACAAAGGTCCCTTTACAGCTAGAATAGAAGAAGTTAAGGACCTAGACTACTGGGAAAGACTACAATCCTCAAAAATGATATATCCTAGAAGGAGGAGAGAACGCTACATGATAATTCAGGCATGGAAACAGATAGAAGGAATAACAGAAAATTATCATGGAACTAAAATAATCAGAAAGAGCAAGCGGAGGTAGATTAAAAGGGCCCAAAACATACCAGGAAAAATAAGGAAAGCACACAGAACATTAATCCACTACGCACCACATCGATAATGCAGCGTCTATTCAATGCGTTGCCAGCTCATCTGAGGAATATATCAGGAGTGAGCGTAGATGTGTTTAAGAATAAGCTCGACAAATATCTAAACTGCATCCCAGACCATCCAAGATTGGAAGATGCAAAATATACCGGAAGATGTACTAGCAACTCTCTGGTAGACATTAGAGGCGCCTCACACTGAGGGACCTGGGGCAACCCGAACGAACTGTAAGGTCTGTAAGGTAAGGTAAGGTAAGGTATATTTTATATATATATATATATATATATATATATATATATGTATGTATGTATTATATAAGTATATATATATATATATATATATATATATATATATATGTATATATATATATATATGTGTGTGTATGTATATATGTATATATATATATATATATATATATATATATATATATATATATATATATATATATAAATTTAAATATATATTTCGTCTAGTAGCTACTGCAATGAAAAATATATAAAAGGCGAAGTGGAAACAATTTCGCATTTAATGACAATTCATCGTTCATTTCTGATCATTATGGGTACCATTGAAATACTCTCCCAGTTCCCCCCCCCCCTCTCCCTCTCCCCCTGGACCCCCTCCTTCCCACCACCACGGGAAAATAAACTTGGAGAAATGGACAAACAAGAAACCTGGCAAATGGTCAAGCTAAAGGTCACTCTGAGAGAGAGAGAGAGAGAGAGAGAGTTACCCTATGGAAGAAAAGTTTCTTATTATCATTTCCCAGTTTGGCCCGCGATGAAAAATTGAGAGAGAGAGAGAGAGAGAGAGAGAGAGAGAGAGAGAGAGAGAGAGAGAGAGAGAGTTGCTCTCTGAACCAGTTCCCTCTTAATCCATTTCCTATTCGGTCTGCGAAGAGAGAGAGAGAGAGAGATGAAAAAGTTTCTTCTTACCATTTCCCAGTTTGGCCCACGAAGAATGATTGAGAGAGAGAGAGAGAGAGAGAGAGAGAGAGAGAGAGAGCTGCAATCATTAATTGCAATATCGAATATCATTTAGTCCTGTAATGATTAGAATGACTCAAAGATTCTTCATGTTGTTTTTAGGTTTCGATAAATTAATTAATTGGTCTGTTTGCTATGAAAGAATGAGTGAATAATAAAAGATACTTTACCTTCGTTAGAGGCAACTTCCGGTGTTATTTAGATTTCCTTGATATATATATATATATATATATATATATATATATATATATATATATATATATATATATATGTGTGTGTGTGTGTGTGTGTGTGTGTGTGTATATATTTATATAAATATATATATAAAAATGGAAATTATATGGAACCCCTAAATTCCAGTACAAAAATAGAGGCAGATGAGATATGGCTATTTTTGGCAACTTAATTTATAAAAAAGAACTGAGCACATTTGTTCCCATTTTGCCTAAAAAATATCATATGTAAAATAATTCTCTGTATAATGAGAACATTTATCACAACGGCAAAAATCCCCATCCCATATGTTACAAGAGTCTCCAAACTGGTATAATATTTTTTTTTTTTTTTTGCACCATCTGTGACTTTATCAGTTCCTCGAGACAAAACCTTTTGAAATCAATCTATCAAAGAAATCAGTTTTATCATTGAGAGAAAAATCATCCGGAATCTGGCGAGAGAAAAGATACGTTTTTCAAAAATCAATTTACCAAAGAAATAATTTTTTTATTAATGGAAAATAACCCTGAATATGACGAGAGAAATTAAATACAATTTTTTTTAAATCAATTAACCAAAGAAATAATTTTTATCTATAGAAAATAACTCGGAATCTGGCGAGAGAGAAGAAATATAATTCTTAAAAATAAATTTACCAATGAAATAATTTTTTATTGATAGAAAATGATCCGGAATCTGGCGAGAGAAAATAAATAAAATTTTTAAAAATAAATTTACCAAAGAAATCATTTTTTTTATTGATGGAAAATAACTCGGAATCTGACGAGAAAAAAAAAAAGAAAATACCCTTCCATCGCCACAGAAGGAGAAAGCCAATTACTCGGAATTCTCTCGTCTATTTAAGTAACGCATTTGATGTTCGAAGCTATTTAAGCAAACAAATGTTGACACAGCTGTAATGGCCAATTCAGTCTCCCCGGGACCTCTACTGCGGTTCGGGAAAAAGGCCTTTTATTTCGACGTTTTGCGTCCTACGATTTAAAAGGAACCGTCTGCTCGTTTTCTTTTCGATGTGGAAGATCCCGTTTTCTGTGAGGAGTCTTGCCTCTGCCGTTGTATGTATGTGTGTTATATATATATATTATATATATATATATATATATATATATATATATATATATATATATATATATATATATATATATATATATATATATATATTTATACAGAGGGATTTTCGAAGGCTTAGCATATAGATTGAATTTTTTTCGTACAGGGATCTGCGTTGGAGTGTTATAGATAGATTACTCTCAGCTCCACCCCTCCCCCACCCACACGCCTTTTCGTTTTCGTTTTTATTAAATTTTGTATTTGATTATTATTATTATTATTATTATTATTATTATTATTATTATTATTATTATTATTATTATTTGTATCTTTTCCTTCGTTCAGTCTTCATTTTTATCGTGTTATTCTTTCAATTTCTATCGGCTTCACTGGAATCCAGAGCTGGTGCTGGCATAATGCCAGCCTAATTTTATTCAAGGTTAAAGATAGCCATAATCGTGCGTCAGGCTACCACCGGCCCGTCGTTAAAGTTTCATGGGCCGCGGCTCATGCAGCATTATACCGAGACCACCGAATGACGGATCTATTTTCTATGGCCGTATTTTTTTATTTGTTTATATTTACACATAAAGATATATTGTAAAAATTACTTATTGCTCAGAGCTGTCTGGAGGACATCTTTATATTTCTCAAAATATTTTTGACAAATATTCAGTGACTTTTGAGAGAGTGGCATTAGAAGGGTACAGCATTTGGGGAACTCTGCCTCTCCTAAGGGATGCGGTTGCAACCCCCCACAGCCTTTTATCTTGGCTTTACCCCAGCTGATGCTTGTACTACCAGTATGTTAGTGGGTAGCAAGTCTGGAATAGTCCACGAACCTAGTAAACGCGAGTTGAGTATTTGTATTTGTTTGTGTTTTTCAAGAGAAAATGGGATATTTGTAAAAGGATACTTAGTTATAAACCTCTCTCTCTCTCTCTCACTCTCTCTCTCTCCTCTCTCTCTCTCTCTCTCTCTCTCTCTCTCTCTCTCATAAGCCAAACCTTTCCCAGTATCGTCGAGTATTGTTTGGAATATAGTATATTTGTATGTATGTGAATATTACCACAATATGATTTCTCCATATCCTATGGAAGTTGTTTGCAGACACGAAACACTACGGTTATTATTTCGACCCACCCACCCCCCCAACCCCCACCTAACCCCCCCACCCCACCCCCCCCCCCCCCACCCCCCCCCCCCCCCCACGAAATGATAAAAGGAATTTTACTTTCATTGTTTTGGAAAATTGTTGCCATTCAGGATATGTGATGGACATGCTTTTCAAGCCACCGTGTTTGTACGACAGAGAGAGAGAGAGAGAGAGAGAGAGAGAGAGAGAGAGAGAGAGAGAGAGAAGAGAGAGAGAGAGAGAACTTAACAAAGTGGATAGTTTTAATGCCCTTTGAAAAATTCTATTGCATTACTTTAGAACTTCCTCCAAATTCCTGGTATGCTTATGAGGCTTTTTGTTCTGGTAGAGAGAGAGAGAGAGAGAGAGAGAAACTTTATGCTAATTCCATGTATGGATCATGTATGGATCTCTCTCTCTCTCTCTCTCTCTCTCTCTCTCTCTCTCTCTCTCTCTCTCTCTGAAATACAAAACGCACATAGCACACATCACTCTCTCTCTTCTCTCTCTCTTCTCGCCTCTCTCTCTCTCTCTCTCTCTCGTAGGAAGAGGACGTATGATATGCCAGTCCAAAACCAATTTCAATTTTGCAAACAGAACTGGAATAAAATACTATTCGGTTCCCCACATTACGTCTTAATGAAGAACCCGAGTGTTTACCCACACGCCGAGCCATTTATCATTTATTGCATCTAATTTACGTTTGATAAATACTCTTGTCTTTTTAATGTCGATTTGTTATTTTATTTATCACGAGTTTGTCATATGTATTTTATCAACATCTACCTGCCTTCCACTTCTACCGTTTTGTCATGTGTATTTTTCACCTGTATTTATCAACATGTACCTGCATTTTCACTTCTACCGCGTTTTGTCATGTGTTTTTATTATTTTTCAACATTGTACCTGCCTTTCACTTCTACCGTTTTGTCATGTGTATTTATCAACATGATACCTACTTCTACCGTTTTTGTCATGTATTTATCAACATGTACCTGCCTCACTCTACCGTTTTGTCATGTGGGTATTTATCAACATGTACCTGCCTTTCATTCTACCGTTTTTTTTGTCATGTGTATTTATCACATGTACCTGCTTTCACTTTACGTTTTGTCATGTGTATTTTATCAACATACCTCCTTTTCCCTTCTACCGTTTTGTCCATGTGTATTTATCAACATGTCCTGCCTTTCATTCTACCGTTTTTGTCATGTGTATTTATCACATGTACCTGCCTTTCTTCTTACCGTTTTGTCATGTGTATTTTCAACCTGTAACTGCCTTTCACTTCTACCGTTTTGTCATGTGTATTTATCAACATCTACCTGCCTTTCACTTCTACCGTTTCTGTCCTTGTGTTTATCAACATGTACCTTGCCTTTCACACCTTTTTCTATAACAGTTTTGTTCATGTGTATTTATTTTACAACATCTACCTGCCTTTCACTTCTACCGTTTTGTCATGTGTATTTATCAACATGTACCTGCCTTTCACTTCTACCGTTTTGTCATGTGTATTTATCAACATCTACCTGCCTTTCACTTCTACCGTTTTGTCCTTATGTGTATTTATCAACATTGTACCTGCCTTTCACTTCTACCCGTTTTTTGTCATGTATATTTATCACATGTAAACCTGCCTTCCACTTCTACCGTTTTGTCCTGTGTATTTATCAACATGTACCCTGCCTTTCACTTCTACCTTTTGTCATGTGTATTTATCAATCATGTCTTGCCTTTTCAGCTTCTACCGTTTTTGTCATGTGTATTTAACACATGTACCTGCCTTCCACTTCTACCGTTTTGTCATGTGTATTTTGTCAACCCATCTTTCTCTTCACATTTCTGTACCTTTCATTCTTGCTGTTGTTTAACTATGTCGCATATTTATTGGCTTATCTTCAGCTGTGTATATTTGTGAATAGTAATTATATACAATAATATTTTACTTCGTTAATGCTGGAAAAATAACTAGCTATCGTATTGTAAGACGATTTTAGTTTAGTATTGTAATAGCTTCAGGACCTCGGATTCATGTTCCTAATATTTTGTGTTATTGTTTCATAAGGTTTATTACTATTATTCTCATTTATTTGCTTAGGTAAATAGAAAGGTTTTATTGCTGTGACTAGTGAGCGTTTCAATGTTGTATTTCGAACTGATAGAGACTAGAAATTATAAAAATTGTTTTACGTCCAGTTTATTCAATTGAAATTCCTTGGTGGCTGTTATCATCGCACAAAACGATGTACGAATACCATTGGTCATTTCCCAATAAACTCGTTAGTATCCCATATCTCTACTGGTCAGAATATAAACATTTCAATAAAGGGTTCTTTCAGTAAAGTAATCAACAGAAAAAAATAAATAAATAAAATCAGTCGGCTCGAAAATCGTTAGTATCCCATATCTCTATTGGTCAGAAAATAAAAATTTCATTAAAGGGTTCTTTCAATAAAATGAGAAATAAATAAATAAATAAAATAAAATCAGTCGGCTTGACCTAATTTTGGGCAACGTTCATCGTAACAGAGCATTTTTGCGGCAGGCTGGGTTAGATCAGTCATGTGAATGATGTTCTTCCATTCATGTAATCAGCTGATTTTTGTAAACAAATCAGGCGTAACAGGCTCGCAGCTGACTATATATATATATATATATATATATATATCTATATATATATATATATATATATATATATATATATATATATATATATATATATATATTTATGATTATTAATACAGTTTTGTTTGTGAAATTCTTTCGTTGGTTGTTCATATCCGCAGAAGGCCTTGTTTCATTAATTTTGTCTGTTCCATATATGAGGCTTTAACGTGTAACCACAATACTCTCTCTCTCTCGTCTTTTCTTTTAACGTGTTAGCCTAATAACTTTTCTCTCTCTCTCTCTCTTCTCATTTCTCTCTATCTCTTCCAATACTTTTCTCTCTCTCGTCTCTCTCATTGGTTTCTCTCTCTCCAGTTCTCCTCTCATCTTGTCTTCTCATCCTCCGTTCTCTCTCTCCCTCCCAGGATCTGTTATGGACTTGGGATGTATGGATGAAAAATAATAAATAGTCTCCTCTCTCTCTCTCTCTCATTCTCTCACTCTCATCTCTCTCTCTCTCTCTCTCTCTCTCTCGCCTCGCACGTTTTGTAGTTAAATAGGATTAAGAGAAACTGAACGCAAGTTGACATTTCATACTGATTTATTGAAAGCTGACATATAACATTTGTACACAGTAACAACGGCAGTTACATAGAAAATAAAAACGAAATATATATATGTCTATATTTATAGCTATGTGGGACCTTTTATTTTTATATTTTTTTATTTTTTGTAAGAAATAGAACTGAAGATGCAGACCACACCGGTGCCCCGAAGGCAGTGTTGATATATTTCATTTTATTTATTTAGTTATTGTCGACTTCTTTCCTCAGTTCATTTTTAATCTTTTTCTGAATATGATTGATATATATATAACTTTATCTAGCTTTCTTTAACCCCGCCCCTTTTTTTATGTCCATTAGGTCTTAGCATTATTGCAGGTGCCCGAATTTATTCGTGGTAATAATAATCATAAATATTAAGATTTTCCAAAGTCGTTTTGATAAATCTACAATCATATATTACACGAAAAGCTCCGTCTTGGTTTCCGTATTTTTCAACAGAATCTATATTTTTGCCACCTTTATAATACTCATGATAATTAAATATGTGATTTGTGGAAATCAGCTGACTCAAGTTCAAGAGATTTGGCCGAAGTTGCTGGAAAGAAAAAAATATTTTTTCCGTTTATTGAAAACTCACGTTTTCCATTCATGGTCAGGCTCTCGTTGGACGAGTTGTTTACGTGCTCGCCTACCGATTCGGTAGTCGCGAGTTTGAAACCCCCACCCCACTTGCTCTGCCAACGTGGAATCAGAGGAAATTATTTCTGGTGATTAGAAGTTCATTTCTCGATGTAATGTGGTTCGGATCCCACAGTAAGCTGTAGGCCCCGTTGCTAGGTAAGATAGACTTAACTTTTCCATTCATGGTCGAATTCTTTCGTTATAGTCGAACATTTATTCGACATACAGGGAGTTGGAGTTATGCAGAAGTAGAAAAGGAGTAGTAACTATAATTCCACTAATTTGGAGTGATAATGACATATACCATAACTCCCTTAAGACCATCTGAAACTCCCATTGTACTAAAATACTACCCAGTATCAATTCTTCACAATAAAAACACGTATAAACGTAATTCATTTTCGTGTGTGTAACAACGATAAACAGCTTATTTGATAAACTCGAAGTTTAGACTAGCCGTCGTCCAACACGGGACCAGCATATCTCACCAAATACAGGTTGGTGGTACGTAATGTCCCAGCTGTTAGGATTAGCATTCAGGACCCGTCTTTATGATGACGTCATTCATATGGGGAGATTTGATTGATAGACGTATTCATAACGTAATCCTAGTTATTCGTCTCAACCGTTACGTGACATGAATGCGATCATTCATAAATTACGTCTAACTTGTTACGTTACCTATGCTGATATGCAACAGACACGTCAGTTACAAGATCTTAAAACTCACCGAAACGTTTTTTTTTTTTAATTGAACGTGAACGTGACAGTTCATTAATATATCAAAATATCGACGCAAATAAAAAAAATAATATGGAAATCAGAGTCAAAATTAAAACATTATAATCTGAATATATTTTGAGATTTCGGGGAGTTTTGTTTAATTTTTGCTGTAAGCGAGAGGAATTAAATGATAATGTGCCATTTGTTTTCCTGAAAGAGTCCCCGGAGGGGGTAACAAAAAAAAAAACTTTTTTTTATATATTAATTCCGCTTCCAACATCGTCCAACTATTATGAAAGTTCGTTTCCGTGATTTTTGACGTCGAACAAAAAAAAAAAAGGTAATATGCAGTGGAAACGACATCAGTTAAAAACTCGTTTTAAATATATCAAAGAAAATATGAGGATATTGTATTTATATTTTTTTCCTCATCTGAGGTCCATTGCCATATATATATATATATATATATATATATATATATATATATATATATATATATACTATATATATATATATATTGTATATATCTGTGTGTGTGTGTGTGTGTGTGTGTGTGTTTTATGTATGTGTATATACTATATACATACGTATTTTTAAAAGATATCGAACACATCTCCACAAAAAACCATTAATCTCCAAACGACTTCCCGCCGCCCACCGCCCCATCCCCGCCCCGCCCCGCCGACCTTACATGGAGGACACGGTCTCCATGTGGGCGTGGACGGGCGTGGGTTCCGAGTACGAGAAGGTGAAGGTGGACTGGGTGACGACCTTCGGGTTCTGCAGGAGGTTGACCTGCAGGGGGCGCTGCTGCTGCTGCTGCTGGTTGTGGGGCGGGCAGCACTTGCCCCTGCTGCGGGCGAAGGGCCTGAAGGCGTCGCCGAGCATCCTCTTCATGGACCGCCTGAAGTTCTTGGACATGAAGCAGTAGATGATGGGGTTGATGCAGCAGTGGATGAAGGGCAGCAGCTTGAAGCCGATGTTGAAGCTGTAGAATATCTGTGGGAGGGGGCGTGGCGCGGCAAGGAAGGGGAAGGGGATCTCGAGTTAGTGGTTTTGTAATTTTTTTTCTTTTTCAATTTTTTTTAGTTTATTTTTTTTAGTTTTTAGGTTTTTATTCCGGAGTAAAGTATTTTTGAACAACAATTTTTTCTTCACTTTTTGCCATTTTTTACAATATATATGTTATATTACGAAGATTGTAGTCTTAAGGATTGTTCAAATATATCTATGAGCTAAAAACACTCCTGTCAGCACACATGCACACACACACATATATGTATATACATACATACTATATAATATATATATATATATATATATATAATATATATATATATATATATATATATACAGACACACACACAATGTGCCCCTGTGTGTGTGTGGCGTGCAAGTGTGCTGACGGGAGTGTTTTCAGCTCATAGATATATTTGAACAGTCCATCTTAGGAAACAGAAGGGCTACTTTCATGAGTTTTTTTTTTTTTTTTTGTTTTTTTTTTTTTTTTTTTTTTTTTTTACAATAAAACAATTATCTAGACCACTTGAACCCTTTCTAAAGTACGCTATCATTATCGTCTAGTATAATCAACAGCATTCCCTATATTCATTGCGAAAATATTTCTTCAAAACAACTGAAGTACTGACCCCATTACCCATTACATAACAAAATATGATAATAAGGTGCTCCCACAAAAACCACTGTAATAGTGACTACAGAAACCACTGTAATAATTTCCCGCAGAAACCACTGTAATAATGACCACAAACCTGATCAAATTTTTGAAATCCGAGATTAATGCAGATCTCCATCACGATGGTAGGACCCCAGCACAGTAGGAACAAGATGACCACTACGATCAGCATTTTGATTACCTGTCGGGAAAAGACAACAGGTAGATCAGTTAATTTATAGGACAGAGGGACTTATAGATAGTAATTATAATCTAGTACTCTAAAACATATTTAGATTCCCGTGGTAGGGTAGAGAACGTCGTGAACCTGGGTTCGAATCTGAGTATGGTTCAGAAATCCCTATTAAGTATTGTTTTGATGTAAGGCAGGGACTTGGATGTATGGCCTGCAGTTTCATCCAATGTACGAAAATAAAGGTCAAGGAAATTGGATGGGTGAATATTTTTTGAAGTGGAAAAACAGTCTTGAGAGAGAGAGAGAGAGAGAGAGAGAGATGTGACTTATAGGTAACTTGCACATCTCAGAAAAATCACTAGTACGGAAGGGTAATACATTCTGAAGTGAAAAACAGTCTTATGAGAGAGAGAGAGAGAGAGAGAGAGAGAGAGAGAGAGAGAGAGAGAGAGAGAGAGAGAGGAACATACTGGTAACATAAATGTCTCAGTAAGAGCTCTGTACGGAAGGAGTACACATCTTGAGTAAAAACAAGCGGTAGGAGAGGTAGAGAGAGAGAATGACGTACTGGTAACATTTATGTCCCAGTAAATTCACTAGTGCGAAATACATAACACAATCATCCTAACTGTTTACAATAACACTTTCGACCTCTGCTTTATTCATGTCAAATCGACTTAAAAAAAAAATACCATTTTAATCCACTGCAGAAATACCTTCATTATTAAACCCTAAAAAAAAAATCCAAAATACAACCAGACCCTCAGATGGAAGTCGTAATCAAACTGGCTAATTAGTTTGACTCGACAAGCTCTTTGTAGTGCCATCAGCTGGTCATTGCAATTACCCCGTCATTTGATCGGTTTTTGCGTGGGTAAACCTCGGTTTTCCGTGGTGCCAGACTCAATCTGAGTGGGACAGGGTCTTTGACATTATTATTGTAATTAGGTGCAAAGATTTGAGTGTTGTTGATATTATTATTATTATTATTATTATTATTATTATTATTATTATTATTATTATTATTATTATATGTACCATTCAGATCCTGGTGTTATCAGTGGTCGGTAGTCTTGGGGGTGATGTAATGAAATATGGAGTGTCGATACCGTAGATTTACTCTGTATAAATTAAGTGTGTGTGTGTGTGTGTGTGTGTGTGTGTGTTGACTGTGCATAAGATATAATTTTATATATATATCTATTATATATAGAAAAATATGTATATATATTATATAGAAAAAATGTATATTATATATATATATATATATATGGGGATACAGTTGATGGTCGAAAGCTTTAATCCTATACAAGTAATATATATTTTAAACTACAAGAGTATTTTACTTCATTGTGGATTGTATCCCCATTTACTTAGAGGTACGACATAGTACCTGGCTTCTGCATATATATATATATATATATATATCCTCAGAAAAACCGATCCGTGTTTAAACTCCAATCGTATCCTTCATTTTCATGGTCTCGACTGCGTAACAGCGTTCGGAGCCCCATCCCGTCGGCCTCCTCATTATAATCGTCAATAAAATCATTCTCCCTCGCCGTCACCAAAAAAAAAAAATAAAAAGGAAAAGAAAGCAGCAATTAATACCATTTTTCACAAAAGAAAAACAATTTCATTTTCGTCTTCTAGTGTTTTGTCTCGGCACGAAAATCTGTAACTCAATATTTCGCGCCTATTTTTAATATTTCGTCCAAGTTGCGAAAGTTCATTATTATCTAGCGACGGCAAACTTCACGGAGGGTTTTTCGCGCCCCCCTTGTTAAAAAATACAGATAAAAATTTAAAAATAAAAGTCCATTGTTATCGAAGGATGACGAAAAGATTAGGAAAAGTTATGGCGTGTCTTTTTATATGCAGAGAGACGCTGGTTATGAAAAAGGGGCGGCGCCCTTGTTGAACGTCTGGTCTTAATGAGATTGCAGTGTGCAGGTGTTTGGGTCTTATTAGAATATGCATAGGTAATGAGTTCATCTCTATAATATAATACAATATATATATAATTATCTATTATGATTATATAATATATTACTATATATATATATATATATTATACATATATATATATATATATATATATATATTTATATATATATATATATATCAGTAGAAGGATCCACAGTAATATTCCTGTTTATCAAGACGAAATAAATTCGTAGGAATATTCACAATGCTTAGAGTTAGCCATCAGTCCACAGATGGATGGACGAATGCTCTAAGCATTGTAAATATTTTTACGAGTGTATTTCGTCCTGATTAATTAGGATATTACTGTCGATCGTTTTGCTGATTAATTAGAAGTACGATACGGTGTTTTTTATACTGCATGTATCTAAATATGTATGCATATGTATGTATATGTATATATATATATATTATATATATATATATATATATATATATATTCATTTATTTAAAAAATTTAAAAAAAAAAAAAAAAAAAAAAAAAAACACACTATTTATATATATAATTATATATTATGATTTATTTTCTAATATTTATAAAAATATATATATAGAGAGAGAGAGAGAGAGAGATGGAGAAGAACACTGCGTGACGTTGAAAAAATCTGTCTGCCTACCAATTTAGTATGGACAGCTTCGTGTTTGTGTTCCTGTGTGTGTGTGTGTGAGAGAGAGAGAGAGAGAGAGAGAGAGAGAGAGAGAGAGAGAGAGAGAATAATATTTTGAGATGAGTAAAAAGAGAAATGGAATTAATTAACGATCAGTAAAAAAACATAAATCACGACGGACAGGTAGACAGTGAGAGAGAGAGAGAGCCCAGACAAAAAGACTGGAAGAGAGAGAGAGGAGAAGAGAGAGAGAGAGAGAGAGAGAGAGAGAGAGAGAGAGAGAGGGGAATGAATTACTGGTTTCAGATAAATGAAAATAAAAGACGATCAACATCCAGCAGACAAGAGTTAAACCACGAAACAGATGGACCTTTACAGAGAGAGAGAGAGAGAGAGAAGAGAGGAGAGAGAGAAGACCTCTGACCTGCTTCCTGGCCTTCTTGACGTCCTCGCTCTTCTCCTTGTGCTTCTTGTGGAGATGCCGCGCCGTCGGGGAGGGCGTGCGGGACATATTGGCGGCGGTCGTCGCGTAGGGCACGTAGAGCGAGTTCGAGCTGTTGTAGGCGGAGTCGCTGCCCCCCAGCCGCCCGTTCCGCAGGGCAACGACCCCTCCGACGTGGGCGCGTCCCACCACGGCCAGGTTTCCCCCTCCGGCGGCGGCGGCGGCGGAAGAGGAGGAGGAGGAGGACACCTTCAGGTGGTAGTTGTCGGATGGCGTGGTGGAACAGCCCGTGCTTTTGGGAGAGAGAGGATGGGAGGTTGTTAGTTGAAGGAAGAGAGAGAGAGAGAGAGAGAGAGAGAGAGAGAGAGAGAGAGAGAGAATTGGAGCTGTTAGTTGATAGAGGGATAGAGAGAGAGAGAGAATAGGAGGCTGTTAGTTGTTACAGAGAGAGAGAAAGAGAGGTTGCAGTTAGAGAAAGAGCTAGAGAGAGGAGAATAGGAGGCTGTTAGTTGAGAGAGAATGAGAGAGAGATAGAATGGAGCTGTTAGTTGATAGAGAGAGAGAGAGAATAGGAGACTGTTAGTTGATAGAGAGAGAGAGAGAGAAAGAGAGGTTGTTAGTTGAAGGAGAGAGAGAGAGAGAATAGGAGGTTGTTTAGTTAAAAGAGAGAGAGAGAATGGGAGGCTGTTAGTTGAGAGAGAAAGATCACTGAAAGACCCTTTAGGTCCCAGGACTTGGCCCTGGCCAAGGTTTCATATTCCATTCCATTCCCACCTATCTAAAAAAAAAAAACAAGTCCCTCCCCCTCCCCCATACCCCCTTACCCTCTAGAGCTGGTGAGAGCCTTGATCGTCTTCGTCGACTTCCAGAGTTCCCGGATGACCGCCGTGTAGAAGGCGATCATCAGCAGGGCTGGAATGACAAAGAGAACCAGCAGCTGGTAGGTCAGGAAGACCAGCGAGTCCATGGGCTTGCAGTAGTGGGCCGAGACCCACTCGGTCCTGGACGGGTTCGTGTACACGACGGTGTGGGCCTCCTGTGAATTAAGGTTTTATTTCAATTTAATTGGTGTTGTTGTGGGTTATTGATGAGTGACGTTGCTTCAAGAACAGAAGCTGTGGTTGAAACCTGTAAATTAAGGTTTTGTTTTAATTTGATTGGTGTTGTGGTGATCTGATGAGTGACGTTGCTTCAAGAATAGAAGCTGCGACTGAAAGTCCCGTGAATTAGTTTTTTTTTATCTAATTGGTGGTGTTTTAGGGTGATTTGATGCGTGACCTTGCTTCAATAAATGGAGCTGTGACTGAAATCTCCTGTGAATTAAAGTTTTTTTTTTTATCTAATTGGTGTTGTTTTAGGGTGATTTGATGAGTGACCTTGCTTCAAGAACTGAAGCTGTGGTTGAAATATCATGACAGTCATTTTCCACCTTACAAATCTGAAGTTTTTTGACAGAACTGACTATTTTTATATATTTGATAACTGAAATTGCTTAAAGTTTAATTTTAATCTAATTGGTGTTGTTTTGGGGTGATTTGATGAGTGACGTTGCTTCAAGAACAGAAGCTTTGGTTGAAATATCATGACAAACTTTTTCCTCCTTAAAAATCTAATGGTTTTTTTTTTTTTTTTTTTTTTTGACAGATTTTGGGTATTTTGACTTATTTGCTTAAAGAACAGAACCTGTGATTGTAAATCTGACATCAAGAACGTTTCCCTCACGGCGAATCAGATGCCTTTTGACATGCAAAAACTGTTGTGTTTGGCAGTGTCAGGTCAAGTCATTCTTATGTAAATTTTGCGGTTTGTGGTTTGGGTAACTTTTGATGCCAGAAAGGGCTTATAAAATATCAAAACTTTATGGAACTCTGTTTGAAATCTGACATGAAAAAGCGTTTCCTTGCTCGCTAATCAAACGTTTTTTTACGTATACATCACAGCAATACGTTTGCATAAATCAAAATCGAATTGGAAATCAAAACATTTAAAATTTCCCATCATTTTGCCCATTCGAGAAACAATACCCAAAATCTGTAGTTGACATTTTGCGAAACATCAAAACCCCAGTAAAATTGCTTCAAGGAAAAATGAAATGTTACCGCCCACCCAGCACTTTAGTCACTTATTAAGTCACACGTCACTTAAACACTTAAATCGCGTCCCCGAGCGACGCTTGAGAGCACCTACCATGACTTTGATGATCGGACAGGCCAGAATGAGGGACACGACCCACACGAACAGGACGGACCTTCGGCAGTTACTCATCGTGCACAGTGACCTGGATCTCATGGGGAACACGATTACGATGAACCTGCAATGGCAGTAGGAATTGATCTGTAGTGTCAGTTGGAATTCACCTGCAATAGCTACGAATTAACCAGCAGAGGGAGTTGGAATTAATCTGCAATGGCAGTAGGAATTGACCTGTAGTAGTGGCAGTTGGAATTCACCTGCAATAGCTACGAATTAACCAGCAGTGGCAGTTGGAATTAACCTTTAATGGCAGTAGGAATTGACCTGTAGTAGTGGCAGTTGGAATTCACCTGTAATAGCTACGAATTAACCAGCAGTGGCAGTTGGAATTAACCTTCAATGGCAGAAGGAATTAAACTTCAATGGCAGTTGGAATTCACCTGCAGTGAGAGTGGGAATGAACCTGAAATGACAACAGGAATAAACCTTCAATGGCAGTCAAAATTAACCTGCAGTTACAACTGGAATGAACCTGCAATGACAACAGGAATTAATCTGCAGGGGCAGTTGGAATTAACCTGCAGTGAGAGTGGAAATTAGCCTGCAATGACAGCGGTAATTAACCTGCAATGGCAGTAGGAATTAACCTGCAATGATAATAAGATCTGACTTAGAGCTAACAGGAATTAACCTGCAATGACAGTAGAAGTTGACCTTCAGGGCATCAGAAATTAACCTCCAATGGCAATAGAAGTTTACCTATAATGACATTAGAAATTAACCTGCAATGACAATAGGAATTAACCCATAAATACAATTGAAATGAACCTGCACTGACCAGGAAAATTAACCTGCAATGGAAAATAACTGCAATTGCATTAGTTATGAACCTGCACTGACCAGGAGAATAGGTTGCCTATTAGTCATTGTGAGATGGAATAAGCATCAGAAATATGAGTAATATTATAGAAATACATTTTCATCAAAAGTTTGAATGTGTTTTTCAGTGTTTCCCGCAACGTTAAGTGATTCTATTTTTAATTTCTGTATTTTTATATTCCCTGTAATTATGGGTATTAAAAGTAAAAATAATCAAAGCTTAATGGATCATATTTATTACTGTCTGTCCCTGTTTTTTTTTTATGCGTAACTTCTCTCAACATTACTGATAGGATCCCTGTTCTTATGTTCTTGAGTAAAATTATTATCAGCAAAAACCAACGAGAAAAACAACTTGATACCCTCATGTTGCCCAGACCAGAAAAGGAAAATGAAGCCCGATCCAGAGGAAAGTTTAGCCTAACCACAGAACAACTCAAGACTTGTGACTAACAGACATACCAACCTTTCCAAACTGACTGCTGTGAGATCCAGACATACCAACCTTTCCAAACTGACTGCTGATAGATCCAGACATACCAACCTTTCCAAACTGATTGCTGTGAAATTCAGATACACCAACCTTTCTAAACTGACTGCTGTGAGATCCAGACATACCAACCATTCCAAACTAACTGCTGTGAGATCCAGACATACCAACCATTCCAAACTGACTGCTGATAGATCCAGACATACCAACCTTTCCAAACTGATTGCTGTGAAATTCAGATATACCAACCTTTCTAAACTGACAGCTGTCAGATTGAGGACGCTGGCGGTGAAGGAGAGCATCATGAAGTAGTTGGCCATCTTGCAGGCGGCGCCCCCGGAGTCCCAGAGCACCACGAAGAAGTAGACCGTCTCCAGGGGTACGCAGAGGACCAGCATCAGGAGGTCAGCCACTGACAGAGACACCAGGAACATGTTCGTGGTCGTGCGAGACTTACGGTCGCCTCGGGAAGGGATGGGAAAAAGGATTTTTAGTTTAAGCATAGTTCTACAAAAACACATTATTAGTTATTTAAAAACAAGGCGTGATCCGACTTCCAGCTCACTCGGGGCACGTGTAAGATTTTCCCTGCATGCATAAGTTGTTAACATTATTTTCCTAATTTTTAACGTAAATTAAATCATACTAAAATCTGTGGTCAAATAACGCGTCGTTTCGCAAACAAAAATTAAAATAAATACGCTATATTTTATTTGAAATAGTTATTCAGTACCGTTTAATATGCACGCTATTTATCATTTACATTTTCATTCTAATAAATATGTCATAAATATCCTATCCTAACATTCATGTATCTTTAACTCAACACGAAACACGTTTTTCAGACCTTTTGAGGCTCTACCATATACCTTTCCTACCCGCCACCAACAGCAACAATAACAAAATAGTTTGTAGGCTTACTTCCCGAGTAAGAGAAAAGTTATTACTTATATAGAAAAATTAGTCGTCATATGAAAATAAGTTATAAGTAATATAAAAAGTTATTTATAAAAGATCAAGTTATTGGTTGTAGAAAAAAATTATCAGTTATAGAAAAACAATTCATTAGCTATATAGATTATTAGTTACAGTGCGCCACTCACCTGCCATCAGCAAGATCACTGCGACGTTGCCGATCATTCCGAAGATCAGCGTGATCAAGTAGGTGATGATGTAGACATAGAAGAAGGGGATTGTCTGGTGAAAGAAATATATATATATATATTGTATATGTATATATATATATATATATATATATATATAATATATATATATGGAGGTAAAGTTCACGAAAAGAAGTGATACAATAGAGTAACCGCTGGGAGGCCTTTCAACTGCTCGTCCTTTGCTGAGCAGAGAATTCGAAAGGCGTCGCAGCGATTCACTTTCCTTCGTGGATTTTGCCTTTATCTATATAAATATGTATCCATCACAATTCCAAATTTCTTGATCAGTTATACATTATATATATATAGCCTATTAAGTATTCACAAGAATGTCAGATGGCTACATAACAAGCTTTATTACTTAGCTGATTTAAAGTATAAATTGCTCTTATGTGAAGGAAATATACAATGAAGCATTTTATATGTCTGGCGACTCCACAAACAAACTACCATTATAATGAGAATTAATTCCCATTGCTTTAATGCTAACAAGTGTAGATGAAGCATCACATTTTGTAAAATACATATATTTAGAAATTCCTTAAGTTCACTGTATTCATTTTTCCATAATAAAAACCTCTTCCAAGAATCTTAAGCTTGACGATTCTATATTCCAAAGACCCCCTTCTTACCCAACACATTAAAAGCCCTACAAACCTTCTGAGTGACTCACTGACCTTCCAAGGTCGTCTCAGGTCATCCGGGTCGTCTATGGTGATGGCCATCATCTTGTCCACGGATTCGTTGGCGAATGAGTAATAGTTTTCCGTGTCGTTCGAATCCCAGAGTCCGCCATCTTGGTCCACGTAATCCGCTGGATAGAGGGAGTCGTTCATGGTGGTGACTAGAAAGGAAAGAATCGAAGGATCTAAAAAGAATTCTTGAAGAATCTTTGAAAGAATCGTTGGAGAATCTTTATTTGATTATTCTGGTCTTGAGAAGAGAGAGTCCGTGTTATTTCATTCTTTTAATGATGAATTTCATATTGGTTGAAGATCCATTTAGTATTTTTTATAGCATCTACGGTGAATGTTTTTAAACGCTTAGGGAGTGAATGACGTCAAAGGACCGTGAATAGGTTGACCGTCGAGTTTGTGATCTTCAAATACACCCATTGTGAGCACGGACCAAAATGTTATCAGTAGAAAAATCCAGTATTTGAAATTTTTAATGTTTGGCCTCTTGTACTGGTAATGAATATTTGATCCATTCTGAAATTATTTATTTATTTATTTATTTATTATTATTATTATTATTATTATTATTATTATTATTATTATTATTATTATTATTATTATTATTATTATTATTATTATTTTGAAGATCATGAACTCTACAGCCAACCATTTAGCCCTCCACATCATTCTCCTCGAAAACATGTGAAATATCATACCTCATAGCTTGTTATACCTCCTCCTCCCTTCCCCTCAACCCTCCCCCTTCCCCTCAACCCTCCCCCTCCCCCAAACCCCTTCTCCAAAATATCTTTCTCGCCATAATGTTGTAAGCGGTCCGAAATGGCTTTTACATAAAGACCGAAATACCAGTAATGGGTATTCAGAGTGATCTCGAGATAAGCTGTCTTCGGATGGCGGGTCGATGTAATGGGAAAAAGAGAGAGAGAGAGAGAGAGAGAGAGAGAGAGAGAGAGAGAGAGATAAGAGCAGTATGTTTTTCCTCTGTTTTAGGAATTTGAGACATCCATGTTCTCCATAATTGTTTCCTGTTTCTCTCTCTCTCTCTCTCTCTCTCTCTCTCTCTCTCTCTCTCACACACACACACACAACACAAGCACACATACTCCCTCGATCTCTTTCTCACAAACGTTCACATACACACGTCTTACATTTTGGTGGTCTTGCTTTCCTGCAGTCTCTCTCTCTCTCTCTCTCTCTCTCTCTCTCTCTTCTCTCTCTCTCTCTGTGGATAATTTGAAATAGAATTTAGCTTTTTCATTTCATTGAGATTCAATAGATCCGTCGCTTTAATCAGCAACATCCAGAGCTGCTGATATTATTACATATACGATACTTCCTTTATACCCTCTTGATTGTTTTCAACCCAGACTGTGTGCCTTTGGAGAGGTTCCTGTCAGTCTGCTCATCATTTTTATCTCATTCAATGAAAACTAATTTCAATTAATATGGCCAAACAGGATTTTTAAAAATTTTATCGCCATTTTTTTAATGGAAACGCTAATAGTAATTCATATGGTCAAACAGGATTGTTTTCTAGTCTTACTGATACTTATATTCATAGGAATTAATTATGTCATATATAATTGTTTTTCAGTTCACACTTTGCACTGAATCATGACGAAATGGTGAAGGTTTATGAAAGACTTATTTAGAGTGAAATGTATATGGTATGATAATTCATAGTTTTAGTATACATACCTCTCTTTAAGGGAAATATATCCATGTATAATTCATGGATATATTTATTCAAATATTACCATAGATTTTATATTAGTTTTTCAAGCTTTATTTACTATAGTTTCAATCGCATCCATACATATATGTATCTTCGTTGTAAGGTTGAATTCTGTCGAGAATGGTCCTATTATTATTATTATTATTATTATTATTATTATTATTATTATTATTATTATTATTATTATTATTATTATTCAGAAGTGGATATGGGAGAAATCATAATGGTTATTTTATAACTAATAGAGTCTTCTTTCCCCTATAGTTTCTTCGAGCCTGGGCAGTGAAAGGGTGTAGGTTTGCCAGCTCCATTGCTACTCGTTCATTAGAAAATGAAGCCTCCACCAAAATGGAATGACTGTGTGAGTGATAAAGAGATGGATATGTCAAGAAAGCTTTAATTAAACCTACACAAATAATTAACGACATCTTGAAGCCAAAATAAGTGAAAGAGACCCATTTGTAAACATTTGATGCTTCTGAATCCTAAGCCAATGGAATTTCGTGTCACTTATTAACTTCGAAAGTGAATTAATTTGACCCGCGCTAATGGCCGCCTAAGTTGAATTCGGTTCACGAAAACGAATTAGCTTGAAGAATAATTCTCTCGCCTTAGGTCGTTAAAGTCACGATTCCTTGACGAATTTCGTCGACGATTTATTTTTTGAATACTCGCAAATTGGACGGTTGACGTGGGAGGGAATGTTGGAACCTTCGAACATTTCGTTGACGATTTTGTCAAGCTGTTATGGCGACTTTCAACTTTGCTGGACGACTTCCATGGAAGACCTTGTAAACGACTTGCGTGTGTATTCAAGCGACTTGGAACTATTTGACAGCCTGTCTACAACTTGTCTGCTACATGTTTTCAACTTTTTAAAAACATGTCTACAACTTTTCTGAAAACATATCGTCAAATTGTCTTCAACATGTTTACAACTTGTCTGTAACATGTTTACAAATTTTATTAAACATGTCTACAACTTTTCTAAAACCATGTCTACAACTTTTATCAAATGTCTACAACGTTTATCAAACATGTCTACAACTTTTCTAAAACATGTCAACAACTTTTATCAAACATGTCTACAACTTTTCTTAATACATGGCTACAAATTGTTTTCAACATGTCTACAACTTGTCTTCAACATGTTTACAACTTGTCAACAACATGTCTAAAACCAATGTCTTTTACAACTTTTATCAAATGTCTACAACGTTTATCAAACATGTCTACAACTTTTCTAAAACATGTCAACAACTTTTATCAAACATGTCTACAACTTCTAAAAACATGTTTACAGATTGTTTTCAACATGTCTACAACTTGTCATCAACATGTTTACAACTTGTCAACAACACATCTACGGCCTGTAGGATAATTTAAAACGACTCGGACGACTATCAGCGACATGAACGACTACTACCTACACGACTTGATTCGACGACTCGGGAGTCGAAAACAGAGAGGTGAAAATCCCCATTAACCCAATAAAACGACTGAAAGGAATCCATTCGGTTCGTTTAATTGTCATTCAGGATGCAGTGGGCGTAGGAATAGGATCCTCTGTGAATCCTAGTGGCATCTTATCTGTGGTTTTTTGAGAAACTCCCGTACGAAATCAAACGAAATTAACCTATGGGCGTTTTATTTGTATTGTTTATTGTGAAATCGAATGAAATTAGCTTGAAGGTGTTTTTCTGTTTTATTGTAATGTTTTATTTGAGCTCTTTAGTGAAATGGGTTGGTGCCTCCGTTACTTTCTCTTTGACTGAAGAGTAAATTTGGCTTCACTTTCTTTTTGGGAGAGTGTTCTAGAGAAAGTTTTAGGACTGGCTATGCTTTCTCTTTGAATGAAGAGTAAATTGACTTCACTTTCTTTTTGTGAGTGTTCAAGAGAAAATTTAAGGACTGGCTATGCTTTCTCTTTGAATGAAGAGTAGATTGGCTTCACTTTCTCTTTGGGAGAGTGTTCTAGAGAAATTTTAAGGACTGGCTATGCTTTCTCTTTGATTGAAGAATAAATTGACTTCACTTTCTTTTTGGGAGAGTGTTCTAGAGAAAGTTTAAGGACTGGCTATGCTTTCTCTTTGATTGAAGAATATATTGGCTTCACTTTCTTTTTGGGAGAGTGTTCTTAGAGAAATTTAAGACTGGTTATGACTTCTCTTTGATTGAAGATGGTTATTGGCTTTCACTTTCCTTTTTGGGAGAGTGTTGCTAGAAAAGTTTAAGGACTGCTATGCTTTCTCTTTGATTGAAGAATAAATTGACTTCAACTTTCTTTTGGAGAGTGTTTCTAGAGAAATTTAAGGACTGGCTATGCTTTTTCTGTGATTGAAGAATAATTACTGTCACTTTCTTTTTGGGAGGAGTGTTCTAGAGAAAGTTTAAGGACTGGCGATGCTTTCTCTTTGATTGAGATAAATTGACTTCACTTTCTTTTTGGGAGAGGTGTTCTAGAGAAAGTTTTAAGGACTGGCTTATGCTTTCTCTTTATTGAAGAATAAATTGACTTCACTTTCTTTGGTGGAGAGTGTTCTAAGAGAAAGTTTTAAAGGACGGCTATGCCTTTCTCTTTGATTGAAGAATAAATTGACTTCCCTTTCTTTTTGGGAGAGTGTTCTAGAGAAAGTTTAAGGACTGGCTATGCTTTCTCTTTGATTGAAGAGGAAACTGCCTTTGCTATCATTTGGGAGAGTGAAAGAAAGTTTAAGGAATGGCTATGCTTTCTCTTTGATTGAAGAATAAGTTGGTTTTACTTTCTTTTGCGAGAGTGTTCTAGAGAAAGTTTAAGGGCTGGCAATACTTTCTCTTTGAAGAATAAATTCGTTTTACTTTCTTTTGTCAGAGCTTACTAGAGAGAGCTTGAGGACTTTGCTCTACTTTCTCTTGGATTTAGGAATAAATTGGCTGCACTTTCCTTTAGCCTACCTCACCAGAGAGAGCTTAAGGCCGGCTTTCTTTTTTATTTAAAAAAAATTGGCTGAGCTTTCTGTCATCAGAGCTTTCTAAAGAGAGTTTGAAGACTGGCTATACAGAAGCACATGTCATTTTTAGAACTTGTATTGGTTCTTGAAGGACTTATTTATCTGAAGAGTGGAGCAGCAGGGCAGGTGTTCAATGGTATTCCTATTGTGCATCTGAAGTCACCCAGGTGGCAATATAATATGGCTTTTGTTTGTCAGTTTGTCTGTCATAGGCCTGACAAGAGAGAGAGATGGTTTGAGGCTTCGTACTGGAATTTTATGCATCTGTCTGTCTCATCTATTTACATGTCTACACCTTTTCTAAAAACATGTCTACAACTTTTCTATAAACATAGTCTACCACTTGTCTTCAACATGTCTACAACTTGTATTCAACATGTCTACAAATTGTCTTCAACATGTCTACAACTTGCCTTCAACATGTCTACAACTTGTCTGTAAACTGTCTTCAGCATGTCTATAACTTGTCTTCAAATTGTCTTCAACATTTCTACAAATTGCCTTCAACATGTCTACAACTTGTCTTCAACCTGTCTACAAATTGTCTTCAACATGTCTACAACTTGTCTTCAACATGTTTACAACTTATCAACAACATGCTTACAGACAACTGGATCATTTAAAACGACTCGGACGGCTATCAGCGACACGAACGACTACCTACACGACTTGATTCGACGACTCGGGAACCTAAAACAAACATTCGGTTCGTTTAATTATTTGAATTATATACCTGAAATCTTTGTTGCTCTTCAAGAATAGCTTGTCGGTACCAAAACTTATTTACGTACAAGAGCCAGATCTGACCTCGACATTTGCATTCCAAGACGCTCAAAGCAATCACCTTACCATTTACTATTCTGAGAACTGGAATTCTTCCAGAACAGAGAAACGTCACATTTACCTTCCAAACTCTCAAAGAGGTTCCTTCGTAGTAGAGGATATCATCATCAACGTCATTCTCGCAGAAGGCAGCGCCTTTTGTAAGTGAGAACAATAATCCTGATTGTCAAGAGGATTTTCTTGCCAGAGAAGTAATCCTTCGGTGGCGCTGAAATGAGCTCGGATTCTTTTTACCGGATTAAAGGAAGATTGTAAAAAAAAAACGCTAGTTTGCGCTTCAAGTTAGGCGGTTATGTGGTCTTTGTGTAATGGCGCGTGTGTGTGTATATATTTTAGTGCTTCAAACGTAACGCTTATTTTGATAGGCGTTTTCTAATCCCAGCAAATGCACTTATCTCTTTCGCTGTAAGGGATTCACAGAGGAAAGACTTCTTTTAACTATTTATGCAAGATTTGCAGGAAGTCTAACCTTTTGTTTTGTCTGTGCCATTTTGTGTTTATATTTTTCTTTTGTTATTTTTCATTTTTTGGGCATTTTAATTTCATAGAACGATATTAGATTACAACAATAAAACGTGTTATCACTTAGATATATGTATATATATATGTGTGTGTGTGTGTGTATAATTTACAGGGTGTCCATAAAGTCCCAGTACCGTTACAAGTATTTATTGTCCAGAATGGTACTGAGACTTTATGGACACCCTGTATATATATATATATATATATTATTATATATATATTATATATATATATATATATATATATATATATATATATATATATATATGTATATATATATATAATATTAATTACCAGTGACCATATTTTCTGTGACGCCAATCTAAAAAAAAAAAAATAAAAAAAAAAGCAATCAGACAATTAATCAATCATTCACTCCTTGAACCTCGGACGAGATAATATAACTAAATTCTTAACTTCCGAATGTCCACCTCGAGTAATGACTTGAGGATTAGCGTTCGATCTCGACCAACAAGTGGGAGATCTCGAGAGGGGATCATCTTGATTAGGAAGGTGGGGGGGCGGGGGAAGAGGAGGAGGAGGAAGAGGAGGAGGAGGAGGAGGAGGACCTTCAAGTTCTCTGGATGGCTGGAAAAAGGTTAATTAACGGAGTGATAATCTCTCTCTCTCTCTCTCTCTCTCTCTCTCTCTCTCTCTCTCTCTCTCTCTTATATTTGTGTATGTGCGTTTTAGAGATACTTAAATAATAGAGTGCGTGTTCCAGGAAAAAAGATAACTGTGGGTGTTATGTGTGTTATAAAAATCGATGAATTGTGTTTGTGTGTTTTTTTTTTTTTTTTGCTTTGTCACAAAATCTTGGAAGAAAAATGATCTCCATCCATTTTCTTTGCTAATCTTAAAACCTATCAACTACACACACACACACACACACAATCCATCGGTTATTAAAACACACCTACACACAATTATCTCTGTTTTTAAAATTCAGCTAAGTACAAAGATAACGCTTTCCTCGACATTTTGACGTTGTATCAGAGATTTCTATAGTAAAAACATCCACTGTTAGGCCTGGTTAGCATCTGGATGGGCGACCGTCAAGATAAACCATAATACCGTCGTATCTGGAACATCCTTAGTACAAGGTGTGGGTCTAGCAATCTCATCCCAAAAATAAATGCGTGAAAACCGTAAGAACACGTGTCAACGGATAAAAGGCAATATAATAATAATAAAGTGTCTCATAGCCAAAGAAAGTTGGATAAAGGAGCCCTCTTTATTAAGAGGAGACAATTATCTCTGGAATGGGAGGTCAAGAATGTTATTAGCCATCAAAGGTCGCCTAATTAACGTTTATGATATATAATATTTCCTGCGCCATGACTGACGTAATAATTAGCAGTTTTACACCTGGTGATCCTGTGCGAGTCGTATGAGAAGACTTCCTTTTAAAGATTTCCTTAAAGTTAGCTCGATGTTTCTCTCAGATTCTTCATTTCAAGTAATTCTCGATTGCGCCTAAGTGGCGTGATCGGTATGGTGTTGGCGTTCCACCTCGGTGGCCGCGAGTTCGATTCTCGGACATTCCACTGAGGGGTTAGATATGTGTATTTCTGGTGGTAGAAGTTCACGAATCTGGACGTGGTTCGGAAGTCACGTAAAGCCGTTGGTCCCGTTGCTGAATAACTACTGGTTCCATGCAACGTAAAAACGCCATACAAACAAACAAACAAAGTATTCTCGATTGAAAAGTTCGTTGTCAAGAGATTCAGTGTCGATATTCATCCAGGAACCTGCTTAGTCTTAAGAGTTTTAACTGTTCGTTGTAATTGAAAGAAAACAATAGGTAATGTTGGTTGTAATTATTGCAGCAGTAAGGGTGTATTGACCTCGAGACTGATGGTAATGTAAGAGAGGGTTGGGAGAGGATGGGTCCGACATGGATTTTCAAAGCCCAGGATGTTTTTGTGACGTCAGAGATTACCTTCAGAAATGCAAATAGATTGTTCAGCATTGTTCCTTTGTACAAGGCATTCCATAATGTGTACAATTTTTTTATTAAATTCTCCAAAAAAAGACAATTAAATTGCCAAGTGAACTAGTGCTTACTATCTTCAAATAAAAAAGATAATAGCCGACCTCAATATACTTTTTCTTTCAGATGTAATAACTGAACATCTCTTGTTTTGTTTATCTAATAATTTTAATCCTATCCAACCATATGGATGTTTGGTTCAGATAAAACAGGCCTTATGCCAGCATGGGCCGTTGCACAAAGGCGATGAGTGGTATAAGGCGTGTAGGCCTAGTTTGGACCTCTGGATTATTAACAACCAACAGGTAATCGTCATGTTAAACCTGTGAAGGTTATTGCCAGTATTTTTGTCTGATTGAATCAGTAAAAACTATTTCAACTGAGTATTGTGATCCTGTAGTACTATAGAATGAAAATACAACGTTCAAAAACAAAGGAAAGCAAAAAGTTGTGTATTCCAATTTCCTTTTGGCGCTGATCCGGATTAGAGAGAGAGAGAGAAAGGAAATAAAAAGAAAAACAAAAGGCTTCTCTCAAGCCGTTTCAAAGCGGGAGAGAACCAACTATACTAGGTCTAGAAAGTTGATCCCCCCCGTCCTGTTGAAATGGATACTACCGCAGTGGCCCAATTTCTCTCCTCTCCTAGGTCTCTGGAGCCTTCTTGTTTTCTTCTTGCCTTCTTCCTCACCCCTTCCTCCTCCTCCTCCTCCTCCTCCTCCTCCTCATGCTTCCTGCTCCCTACTTCCTACTTCCTTACTTCAGTCTAGGTCTTGTAACATTCTGACCTGACGGGTTAACTCCGTACTTCTCTCTCTCTCTCTCTCTCTCTTCTCTCTCTCACAGGAAATTATTCTCATCCCTTCTTCATGTTCCCCTTGCCCATCCTCCCATTTTATTTCCCTTTTTTTTATTCATATTACGTCCTCCTTGCTTCTTATTTATCTAAAAACCTTTCAGAGCTGTTTGAGACTAGCGCGCGCACACTCCCCGAGTTTCGTTATTCTCCTCCGAACTTGGCAAATTAGCTGCCATGCACATGGCCTCTCGCAGAAATACTTTCATATTAGGTTCGTGGAGAACTTTGGCCTTTATATATGTAATACAGGGAGAGAGAGAGAGAGAGAGAGAGAGAATCCTTACAGTCTTGTTGGTGTCTCGACGTATCTGCTCTGGTTATATATACCCCATCGTCGTCCCCTCAGAGCTGAGAGGTAGAGAAGTAGTAGTAGACAGGCCTCCCAGAGGGAGTGCCCTCTCTGAGAAATGACCTTCCGGAGGGAATGCCCTCTCTGAGAAATGGCCTCATAGAGGATAGCCTTTCAGGTTAAAAAAAAGAAAAAAAAAACAGTGAGGGTGAAGAAGGGCTCCCTTGGGTATGCCACCCTAGTCTTTAAAAAAAAAAAGGATTGGTACCACAAAAGATTTTTGTAGTCTTTAGAAATAAGTCTTGTTCATTAAAGGCTTGATTATTAAAGGGGCCCACTGAAGAAAAACATATTTTGATGGGAGTTACTGCTGAGAGAGAGAGAGAGAGAGAGAGAGAGTGAGAGTGAGTCATTTCTCCCAGGAGGAAATTTCTGAAAGTCTTGGTGGATATTATCCTTCAGTTGAGCCAAGACTTCGTTGGGAAATATTCTTTACTGAAATTTCTTACTGAGGAAAGAGTTAAGTTAGGAAAAAACATCCTCTTTTGAGAAAAAAAGCTTCATTTAGAATTGGGAAGCGTCAGTAAAAAAAATAATTGAGGAAAAACCTCACTCAAGGAGATTCTTCTCAGCAGAAAAACCTCCTCTGACGAGAAAAACCTAACTAAAAAGCACGTTTATAGTTAAAAGACTTCACTGAGATAAACAAAAATCCTCAATAGGGAAGCAGTAATAATTCGATGAGATGGAAAAAAAAAAAAAACAAAAAAAAAAAAACGAAAAAAGTTGGCTGTAATTCTGAGATTTATCCTCTGTAGGGAAGCAGTAATAATTCGCCGAGATAAAAAAAAAGAAAAAAAAAAAATTATCACCACTGAGGTAATCAATCTCTGGTGAAAAATTAAAACCACTGCAAAAAAAAATACTATATTGGCAATAATCAGTAATTCCCTCCTAAAAAAAATGAAAACTACAATAGAAAAAAGAACTATGCAGACAGTAATATTCCCCCTTGAAAAAAATATCACCACATAAAAAAAACCATATTTGATTCGGGTTAGATTAGTCTTTGAAAGTTGTGACTCCCTCTCCTCCTCCTCCTCCTCCTCCTCCTCCTTCCTCCTCCTCCTCCTCCTCCTCCTCCTCCTCCTCTTGTGGATTCTGTGACCCATTGAGATGCTGCACAGGACATCTCTTATATTAAGTTATCGTCCGCCTCGTCTCTTCGACTTCCCAGCAGCAATTTTCGAGCTGGGGGAGGAGGGGGTGACTTGATGTGGGAACTGAATGGGGATAGGTAAGGGGGGGGGGGGAAGAGGGCGCTGGGTGGAAGTGGGGGGGGGGGGACACGATCTGTTTCGAGATGTCGAACGAAGACCTTTTCGTTCGCACTTGACTGAACATTAAGAGGACGGGTGTCCGGTCGAGATGTGTTTCGTATCAGGGTTTGAAATCGTGATATATATATATATATATATATATATATATATATATTATATATATATATCTATATATATATATAATATATATATATATATATCACGGAAACGTTAGCATTAGTTGCAGCTGACGTGTGGTTTGTCTTTTTAGTAATTGTATAGAATATTTAAAATACGTTTTAGTGACTTACCCCAGAACGTCTCGAAAATGTCTGGAAGAATGAGTTGCAGCAGATGTGTGGTTTTCTTTTAATAATTATATAAACTATTTGTAATGACGTCTTAGTGCCTTACCCTAGAACGTCTCAAAATGTCTTGAAGAAGAATGATTGCAGAATGTGTGGTTTGTTTTTAATAATTATATAAAATATTTGTAATCTGAAAGAATGAAAAGGCAGAATCACGTCTCGTAAATGAGTTGAACTGTATTTTTTTAAAATATCGCATATTCTCTCTCATTTAGCGTTGCCATTTTCAACAATTTGACACGAGATCCCTGATGTGGAATTCGGTGGTTACTTTCATTACAGTATCTCGTGATTCCAGTTTCTCTTGATTTGTTATTTGAAATACTTTTGACTGATTGATTGTCGTGTAGACAATCAGTTGTTGCTTTGTATTGATTTATCTTGATCCTTTCTTTTCCCGTAATTTCTTGTGGATTTCGAGCTGGGTCCAGTGCATTATGGGTATTTAACATTCAGAATAGAACCAAGACTAATAATAAACATATTCTGACATTTTTAAACATTTGAGATTTGGCTACAAAAAGTCTTCGTTGACGTAAACATGTCGAACTTTTTTTATATTTTATTTTATTTTTTTATTTATTTTTTTTTATTTGCATCTGACTAGCCATGTGATTTGACCAACAAATTGCTAAGCTGAAATTAGGCTAACCATATCCCCCTCCCAAAAAAAAAAAGAATTCCAAACCTGGTAAAGACATCTGGACTCAGCCTAGCCAACTAGAACTATGTCTGGTAAGGTAGCCGGACTGCTGACAGCTATTATATACGCCTTCGCTCGACCTATTTCACGAAGAGAATTAAGGCTGGCTCTCCGCCGTTCCCTGAGAGCCACTGACCCGATACGACCTTTCCCCCTCGAAGCAACTGGCCCCTCCCTAATCCAGGGAGGACATGAAGGCCGCCTGTTGTAAAGGGCTTTACGCAGGGACTTAGCTTTTATAGACGCGATGGAAAGGCAAGCACTTGTCGGGGCGGGGGAGTAGGGGTGGGAGTCCTTAATTTGATTCCTTCGTCAGAGAGTATCATAGGAGTCGAGAGCTTTCGACGGTGCGTTCAGTCATTTTGAATAGAGGGCTGTTGTTGACATTATATATATATACGTATATATAGATAGATACAGAGAGAGAGAGAGAGAGACAAAAAACACGCACGGAAATACACTAAACATCGATTTTCCTGGTTCTCAAAGAATGAAACAAAGGCCATTTTACGAGAGAGAGAGATTGTATATTTATTATATATATATATATATTTATATATATATAGGTAGATAGATAGATAGGATAGGTAGGTAGAGAGGGGAAAAAAATGCACGGAAATACATGCACAAACATCGATTTTCCTGTTCTCAAAGAATGGAACAATTAAAGGCCATTTTACGAGAGAGATAGAGAGAGAGAGAAGAGAGAGAGAGATAATATAAGAAGAATAGGAGACAGAGATGACGAGAAAGAGAGAGAGAATGGTGGGGGGGGGGTCAACAAGAGTTGAGTTAATACAGACATTCGCATCGCTTTTGCTGGTTCCCAAAGACTAAAACTGCTCTATTTTCTCCCAAATTGAATATAACTATACTCGGTTTTTTTCCATCTGTCCATCCGCCTGTGGTGTTTGCGTATGGTAACACTGCGTCCCGGGCTTTAGATAGTTATATTCAGCTTACATTCAACAATAATAACAATATCCTATTTCGAATATTAACGGTGTAATTCGCATACAGTAAATTATTAAAACACTTTTCAGTTGCAAATGTACACCCAGATATCCTTTTATTTACCTAAAACTTACACATAGCGTAACTATCTAAAGCCCGGGACGCAGTGTTACCATACAAAAACATCACAGGCGGATAGACAGGTGGAAAGAAAACAGAGTATAATTCTTAGTTTTCTGAAAAAGAATACTATTAAAATGGTTGTTTGTCTGTCCGTCCGCACTTTTTCTCTCCGCCCTCAGATCTTAGAAACTAATGAGGCTAGAGGGCTGCAAATTGGTATGTTGATCATCCACCCTCCAATCATTAAACATACCAAATTGCAGCCCTCTAGCGTCGGTAGTTTTTATTTTATTTAAGGTTAAAGTTAGACAACATCGTGTCTAGTAATATGATACATAACAATATGGCATAGTTTTACCCCTGGTTTTATTCGCTTATTGAAAAATGGTAAAATGATACCAAAATGTCAATGAATAATAATAATAATAAAGATATTGATATTAATAATACCAGCTTCTGAATTACAGAATCGATAACCATATTAAAGAACATTTCCCATATAATAATAATAATAATAATGAATAAAATAATAATAATAATAATAATAAATAATAATAATAATAATAATAATAATAATAATAATAATGAAGTCCATGGATACTGGCTCAAAAACTTCAAGGCCCTACACCCACGAATAGCAGAACAACTCCAGCATTGTATCTCAAATCACCAAGCACCCAAATGGATGACCACGAGGAACATCCTTAGTACAAAAAGACAAGAGTAAGGGAAATATAGCCAGTAACTACAGGCCTATCACCTGCCTACCAATAATGTGGAAGTTACTAACAGGTATCATCAGTGAAAGGCTATACAACTTACCCTAGAGGAAAACAAACACCATCCCCCACCAACAGAAAGGCTGCAGAAGGAAGTGTAGGGGCACAAAAGACCAGCTCCTGATAGACAAAATGGTAATGAAGAACAGTAGGAGAAGGAAAACCAACCTAAGCATGGCATGGATAGACTATAAGAAAGCCTTCGACATGATACCACACACATGGCTAATAGAATGCCTGAAAATATATGGGGCAGAGGAAAATACCATCAGCTTCCTCAAAAATACAATGCGCAACTGGAATACAATCCTTACAAGCTCTGGAATAGCTAGCAGAGGTTAATATCAGGAGTAGGGATCTTCCAGGGCGACTCACTGTCCCCACTACTCTCGTAGTAGCCATGATTCCCCATGACAAAAGTACTACAGAAGATGGATGTCGGGTACCAACTCAAGAAAAGAGGCAACAGAATCAACCATCTGATGTTCATGGACGACATCAAGCTGTATGGTAAGAGCATCAAGGAAATAGATACCCTAATCCAGACTGTAAGGATTGTATCTGAGGACATCAGGATGGAGTTTGGAATAGAAAAATGCGCCTTAGTCAAACATACAAAAAAGGCAAAGTAACGAGAACTGAAGGGATAAAGCTACCAGATGGGAACAACATCAAAACACATAGATGAGACAGGATACAAATACCTGGGAATAATGGAAGGAGGAGATATAAAACACCAAGAGATGAAGGACACGATCAGGAAAGAATATATGCAGAGACTCAAGGCGATACTCAAGTCAAAACTCAAACGCCGGAAATATGATAAAAGCCATAAACACATGGGCAGTGCCAGTAATCGATACAGCGCAGGAATAGTCGAATGGACGAAGGCAGAACTCCGCAGCATAGATCAGAAAACCAGGAAACATATGACAATACACAAAGCACTACACCCAAGAGCAAATACGGACAGACTATACATAACACGAAAGGAAGGAGGGAGAGGACTACTAAGTATAGAGGACTGCGTCAACATCGAAAAACAGAGCACTGGGGCAATATCTGAAAACCAGTGAAGACGAGTGGCTAAAGAGTGCATGGGAAGAAGGACTAATAAAAGCAGACGAAGACCCAGAAATATACAGAGACAGGAGAAAGACAGAAAGAACAGAGGACTGGCACAACAACCAATGCATGGACAATACATGAGACAGACTAAAGAACTAGCCAGCGATGACAATTGGCAATGGCTACAGAGGGGAGAGCTAAAGAAGGAAACTGAAGGAATGATAACAGCGGCACAAGATCAGGCCCTAAGAACCAGATATGTTCAAAGTACGATAGACGGAAATAACATCTCTCCCATATGTAGGAAGTGCAATACGAAAAGTGAAACCATAAACCACATAGCAAGTGAATGCCCGGCACTTGCACAGAACCAGTACAAAAAGAGGCATGATTCAGTAGCAAAAGCCCTCCACTGGAGCCTGTGCAAGAAACATCAGCTACCTTGCAGTAATAAGTGGTACGAAGCACCAACCTGAAGGAGTGATAGAAAACGATCAGGCAAAGATCCTCTGGGACTATGGTATCAGAACGGATAGGGTGATACGTGCAAACAGACCAGACGTGACGTTGATTGACAAGGTCAAGAAGAAAGTATCACTCATTGATGTCGCAAATACCATGGGACACCAGAGTTGAAGAGAAAGAGAGGGAAAAAATTGGATAAGTATCAAGATCTGAAAATAGAAATAAGAAGGATATTGGGATATGCCAGTGGAAATCGTACCCATAATCATAGGAGCACTAGGCACGATCCCAAAATCCCTGAAAAGGAATCTAGAAAAACTAGAGGCTGAAGTAGCTCCAGGACTCATGCAGAAGAGTGTGATCCTAGAAACGGCACACATAGTAAGAAGAGTGATGGACTCCTAAGGAGGCAGGATGCAACCGGAACCCCACACTATAAATACCACCCAGTCGAATTGGAGGACTGTGATAGAGCAAAAAAAAAAAAAAAAAAAAAAAAAAAAAATAATAATAATAATAATAATAATAAAATAATAATAATAATAATAATAATAATAATATCTTCTGAATTGCAGAATTGGAAACCATTAAAATATTTTCCCCAAAAATGGAGACGATATTGTGGAATTCCGATCTGCAAGGTTGCACCCATAAAAGAAATATAACCCCTCCCCTCCAAAGAGCTTTTAAACTTAACGAATAAAAAAAGAGAGAGAGAAAAAAAAAGAATTATTGCGCCATTTGTAGCCCTGGGGGAGACATCCAGGCAGCAAAACACAAAGGGTGGGCTATCCAAAATGCATAAGCGACGCCCTGGATTAGGTTTCTTAATTTAAAGGTAATCGTCT
>NC_061095.1:17064182-17069182 GCF_015104395.2 Macrobrachium nipponense | reverse complement strand
AGAGTATAGTTCACAAGCGTCACATTATAAACCTAATGATCCATTCTTGCAAATGCTTTCAATCTGAAATGAGGATCATGTATATTTGTCATGTTTAATGAACAAATGTTAGAAAATGGATACAGATTTTGATTTGTTTTTATTTCAAGGTTTGTTAAATTATGTTCATGGTCATATCTATTATATATATATATATATATATATATATATATATATATATATATATGTATTATGCTTAAAAACAGCTGCACAAAACAATATACGTAGAGTGGAAATGTCATTGAAACTAGAAAACATAAAGTGTGTACTTGTTTGACCTCACATTTAGAAATCTTTATATGTATAAAAACGTGGCGTTTCATTTTTTTTTTTTTTTTACTTTCACATTTATAAATGACTCTCACACGCCCGAGATCTGAATGCCTTTATGCTTTTTCCATGAACCCAGGAGTACCAAGTGCCAAATCATCCCAAGTCCCTTTTTCATTGACCTTTTGATTTTTATTCCTTCTCCTCCATTTATCCCAGTTCATTCCATCCCTGGTTAACGAGTACTACCACCCTCTCTCTCTCTCTCTCTCTCTCTCTCTCTCTCTCTCTCTCTCTCTCTCTCTCTCTCTCAGGTAACTGCTTTCCATCTTTCCTGAAGTCTCTTTTATATGATAATGCTCTCACTCGTCAACTCCTGAGAATTCTGCCGAGTAGGCAGTTCCTTTATAGTGTAGTTCCAGTCTCAAAGTGCCCCTGGAAAAAAAGTGGAGAGGGAGAGAGAAAAAGAAAGTTTCCAGCGTGTGGGTGCCTATAAAAGACCCGCGTCTTTTGATGATGACAAGACGATACAGCGATTGTCAGCTGTTCCAGATTCCAGTTTCCAGTTTCATGCCGTTTTAACAGCTTTCCATAAGCAGTGAGATTGTTTCTTGTCGTTTATTGTATTCGTTCGTAGTGACATATTTTCTAGTTCCAGGTTCCAGTCTCGTCAATATTGTCGTGGTTTTCCATAGTTCTAGAAATGTCCTATGTACTTTATATAGAGTTCGTTCATAGCGACATTTTCCCAGTTCCAGTTTCCAGTATTGTCTCATTGTAACGGTGTTCCATAGTGCCGGGAATGTCCATAGTGACATTTTCCCAGTTCCAGTTTCCAGTCTCGTCAATACTGTAATGGTTTTCCATAGAGTTCGTCCATAGTGACATTTTCCCAGTTCCAGTTTCCAGTCTCGTCAATACTGTAATGGTTTTCCATAGAGTTCGTCCATAGTGACATTTTCCCAGTTCCAGTTTCCAGTCTCGTTAGTACTATAATGGTTTTCCACAGAGTTCGTTTATAGTGACATTTTTCCAGTTCCAGTTTCCAGTCTCGTCAATACTGTAATGGTTTTCCATAGTGCTGGGAATATTCGTTGTCCTTTATAGTGTTCATCAAAGTGACTTTTTTTCCAGCTTCAGTTTCCAGTCTCGTCCTTTATTGTGTGGACTGTTCATTGCAAGAATTTGTCAGAATTATTGCTGATTCATAAATACGGTTCATTTGAATTCCAGCAAATGGCCAAAGGATACTGCCATCTCTCTCTCTCTCTCTCTCTCTCTCTCTCTCTCTCTCTCTCTCTCTCTCTCTGTGTGTGTGCGTGTGTGTGTGTGTGTGATCATTATCTTTGATTTTTCAACTCTCGTTAATACAACAATACAGTTAAATTTTCCGGCCAGATAGATTCTGTAAAAATTTTCCGCCATTCTGAAGCCGCTGTTCATTATAACGGTAATTTCCACAAGCACATCCTCATTGTAACTGACTTCCAGTAGCATTTCTCCACTTTTACTCATCTCCAGCGGCATGTGATCATTGTAGCTGAATTACAGACGAATTCGATCACTGTAACCAATTTCCAGAGGTCTGTATTCATTGTAACTAATATACACCTTTCACTGTAACCAATTTCCAGAGGTTTCCAGAGGCCTCGATCATTGTAACTAATAGACACCTTTCAATGTAACCAATTTCCAAAGGCCTTTGTTCAATGTAACTGAATTACAGACGCCTTTGATCATTGTAACTAATTTCCTGAGGCCTTCGTTCATTGTAACTGAATTACAGACGCCTTTGATCATTGTAACCAATTTCCTGAGGCCTCGATCATTGTAACTAATAGAACCCGTTCACTGTAACCTCTTTCCAGAGGTGTTTGTTCATTGTAACTCAATTCCAGACGCCTTTGATCACTGTAACTAATTTCCAGAGGCCTGTGTTCATTGTAATTCATTTCCAGATGCCTTTCTTCACTTTACCTCATTTCCAGGAGGATTTGTTCATTGCACTAATTCAATTCCAGACGCCTCTGATCACTGTACCGACTTTCCAGAGGCCTCTGTTCAATGTAATTAATTTCCAGCGGTCTTTGTTTATTGAAATTAGTCTAAGTTCATTGTAACTAATTTCAAGAATGGAGTCATTGTTCCTTTTGTCTCTAGGGCTTTGAAGGAACTGTTCATTATAACTTTTACCCGTCATTATGAGGATCATAACTTCTGCGTCATTTGGGGACTGTTTTGAAGCATCCTTTCACGAAATTGATGAACTGTACATTGTAAACCGTCTTTTCTTCTATTGAGAGATTATAAAAAGTTTTCCATAACAATCTCCTTAAGATGGAGTATTGTTCTTACCGAAAGGGAGATAGATATTGTTCATTTTCCAACAAGTATAGAGGGATTAGATACTTGAATCTACTTGGAAGGTTTTTTAAATCGTGGATTGAAAGAGAACTAATATGGGCGGCTTTGTCTGTCCGTCCGCCCTCAGATCTTAAAAATGACTGAGGCTAGAGGGCTGCAGATTGGTATGTTGATCATCCACCCTTCAGTCGTCAAACATACCAAATTGCAGCCCTCTAGCCTCAGGTACTTCTGACTGCGCTAAAGGTACCAACAACATAGGCCACCACAGGACCGTTTCTGAGTGTCATGGGCCGCGGCTAAGAGTTTTATAGGCCTAATTAAACATAGGTTTCCGGGACATCTGACGGCAGAAAAAAAAGATAATTCTCTAATTCTTAGATAAATCTGTGTATTTTGAAAGGACTTAATGTAGGAATAGAGCCAAGTGGTCTCTCTCTCTCTCTCTCTCTCTCTCTCTCTCTCTCTCTCTCTCGTACAAAAGAAACCTCAGTTATTTCCGTAACGGAATATTTACGTTCGTCTTTCCACAGAGGCCTAATTGGATGCGCTTGTTATTTTCCGCTTTCCATTTTAAATGTTTTTTTTTATTCTATTTCAAAATAAAAATAATAAAAAAGTTTTTTTTTTCTAACTTTCAAATAGTCATAGTGACTATTAGTGGTAGCAGAAACAGTAGAGATATTGTTACTGTTACTAGTAAGTAGTAGTCGTAGTAGTAGTAGTGGTAGTTGTATGGATATGCCTTTGTACCAGCTCCCGAATTGCTCTTTTAATAATAACTTCCTGCTTATCGTGCAGCGAAAGCGATACTGATAACAGTTATCATGAAAATTCGTGTATTGATAACTAATGAATAATATACTCATGTAATATAATAATGATAATGATAATAACTTGTGAAATTAGAAAAACAACAATATAATGATAATGTTGATAAATAAAGTGATAGATAAATTCTTTTGGGAATAATTTAATAAAGGACGAATGGGATGAGAGAGAGAGAGAGAGAGAGAGAGAGAGAGAGAGAGAGAGAGAGATACACGGGACCACGAAAAGTCGAGTTGATTTAAAATTGGAATCCAAATCTCGGAGGAAAAGCTCTCTCTCTCTCTCTCTCTCTCTCTCTCTCTCTCTCTCTCCTCTCTCTCTCTCTCTCTGTGAATCATTATCTTTGATTTCTTAACTCTGGTTAATGCACCTAATCGGTTGAATTTTCTGGCCAAATAGATTCTATAAAAAATATTCCGCCAATCTGAAGCTGCTGTTCATTATAACGGTAATTTCCACAAGCATTTCCTCATTGTAACTGACTTCCAGTAGCATTTGTCCACTTTTACTCATCTCCAGCGGTATCTGTTCATTGTAGCTGAATTACAGACGAATTTGATCACTGTAACCAATTTCCAGAGGTTTCCAAAGGCCTCGATCATTGTAACTAACAGACGCCTTCCAATGTAACCAATTTTCAAAGGCCTTCGTTCATTGTAACTGAATTACAGACGCCTTTGATCATTGTAACTAAATTCTTAAGGCCTTCGTTCATTGTAACTAAATTACAGCCGCCTTTGATCATTGTAACTAAATTCTTAAGGCTTTCGTTCATTGCAACTAAATTACAGACTCCTTTGATCATTGTAACTAAATTCTTAAGGCTTTCGTTCATTGCAACTAAATTACAGACGCCTTTGATCATTGTAACTAAATTCTTAAGGCCTTCGTTCATTGTAACTGAATTGCAGATGCCTTGGATCATTGTAACCAATTTCCTGAGGCCTCGATCATTGTAACTAATAGACCCCGTTCACTGTAACCACTTTCTAGAGGTCTTTGCTCATTGTAACTAAATTCCAGACGTCTTTGTTCATTGTAACTACTTTCCAGAGGCCTGTGTTCATTGTAATTCATTTCCAGATGCCTTTCTTCACTTTACCTCATTTCCAGGAGGATTTGTTCATTGCACTAATTGAATTCCAGACGCCTCTGATCACTGTAACGACTTTCCAGAGGCCTCTGTTCAATGTAATTAATTTCTAGAGGTCTTTGTTCATTGAAATTAGTCTACGTTCATTGTAACTAATTTCAAGAATGGAGTCATTGTTCCTTTTGTCTTTAGGGCTTTGAAGGAACTGTTCATTATAACTTTTACCCGTCATTATGAGGATCATAACTTCTGCGTCGGTTGGGGACTGTGTTGAAGTGTCCTTTTAAGAAATTGATGAACTGTACATTGTAAACTGTCTTTTCTTCGATTGAGAGATTATAAAAAGTTTTCCGTAATTATCTCCTTAAGATGGAGTAATTTTCTTACCGAAAGGGAGATAGAT
>NC_061095.1:17056682-17059182 GCF_015104395.2 Macrobrachium nipponense | reverse complement strand
GCCAGTCATCTTGGACTAGATTTAGCCTTGTAGACGCACTTTTCAGTTATAGTTCCTTTCGTACGCAAAATATACCCCAGGTAGAGTGAATTCAAAATTTAGCGATATTTGCTAATGTAAAAATAGTAAGCGCGTTCGTGACAATATATATATATATATATATATATATATATATATATATATATATATATATATATATATATATTTCTCCACGTAAAAATACGTAATTATGATCTTTCGTTTTATTGAAAATTAATGTGTATTTTAATAATTACGAAAGGAAACGCTGGTTAGAAGGACGTTTTGTTTACATGATTAGAGCGCGTTATACACTATTTGTTATTTGTTTGTTTATATGTTTGCATATAAGAGATTGAGGAACTAAAATAACATCAGGTAATGGGAGGATATAGCTTTTCGAGAATTCATATATATATATATATATATATATATATATATATATATATATATTATATATATGATGTGATAATTATTTCATATTCATCTATATATACATATATATATATATACTATAATATATATATATAGTATATGTCTTTGGTCAATTAAAGAAAAAAAAAAAAAAAACTTTGATAATTACAAAAAGGAAGTCTTTGGTGAAAATAAAGTGTTTTAAATTAATGCTTTTATATATATATATAAATATCATTATATATATGTATATATATAATATATACATAAGTTATATATATATATATATCTATATATATATGTATATATATATGTACGTGTGTGTATACGTGTGCTGGTTACATGCATATGTATACATCACAGTGTATGCATCTGTATGCGTATACAGATTCACTACCCCCCCATATTTATTCATTTCGACGCGTGAAGAAAACAACAGTTAAACCACGTTAGAGAAAAACCAGTGTAACTTTTCCAAAATAAACCACTTACCTCTTGTAAAGACGCGAGGCGCGATCCTCAATTTATCACAGACGCGTCTTTGTTTAATTTAAATACAGGGATTTTGATTTAGGGAATCGGGGATATAAAGGACATCAGGGGGTGTGTTGAAGATAGGTGGGTTGGGGGGGGGGGAGACGAGTGAGTAAGAGAGAGCGCGCACCATACACGAGCGCACGTGACGAAGGCTGGACAGAGACTGAGGGGCGAGGAGTGACTGATCCCAGATCCTTGTGCGTTGTCAAGTCTTCCGATCTTGTTTCGCGTTTTTTTTTTTTTTTTTTTTGTTTTTTTTTTTTTTTTTTTTTTTTTTTGCAATTTATATATGTACGTATATATATATATATATATATATATATATATATATATATATATATATATATATATTATATATGTGTGTGTATATACATATATATAATGGTTTTTATAATAATTTATAATAATAATAATATTATCATTATTACGATGTTGCGTTTATCATAATTATACTTAAGAGTAGCAGGAACAATAACACTAGCACCAGAAGCACCAATAATAATTATGATAATAATAATAATAGTAATAATAAAAATAATAATAATAATGGCTGACTGCTAATAATTAACCTAATAGCAGGCAGTAATGAGATACCAATTAAAAGTTACCTTCCAAAGTTTTACTCTACACAAAAACAGACTGCTATTCGACCTGTACAAAATTATGAACATTCTCTCTCTCTCTCTCTCTCTCTCTCTCTCTCTCTCTCTCGTATTTTGTTCATTTGCCAAATGTTTAATCAGGTTATCAATTTTTAAATACAGCATCCATACGTCTCTCTCTCTCTCTCTCTCTCTCTCTCTCTCTCTCTCTCTCTCTCTCTCGTATATTAAATTTTGTATTCGCTGTTTTCCCTACAGGCCGTAGGGGGAAGTAGCGAGCGTAGGGGGCAAAGCGGCTTTGATCTCCTGCAGTCAGCCGAACGGCTAACGTATAGAACCGTATCCGGACGAGCGGTTTCGTCTATCGGTTTCCGATCGAGTCATCGGCGGATGAACGGATCTGTAGGGGTTGTCTGTACGGGCTGAATTGCTAGGGAATAAAGTATCGTGTATAATACATACATCCATACATACATACATATGGAATTTACTGGCCACTTTTATATACATACATACATACATATGGAATTTACTGGCCACTTTTATATACATACATACATACATACATACATACATGGATTTTACTGCCACTATGGTAATTTACTGGCCATACATTATATCACATACATACATACATACATACATACATATGGAATTTACTGGTCACTTTTTACGAGATACTTCAAGTACAGAAATTGCTGGATATATAATGGAAGTTCTTTGTACCGTCCGCTGTTGTGATCCCTACAGTCGGAAATTTTACACTTGCAATAACTATGAAGCCTTGCACTGCCCCGAAAATTCTTTGCGCCTCTATGTAAGATGGTCTGTACAATGAGGAAACTCAAAACGAACGTAAAATCCGTAAAAATGGCTGTGATTTTTTGTAAATATTACCTTTTAGATTATTATATTTCTACCCCTTGGAG